>NW_014590294.1:0-1179 GCF_000485595.1 Priapulus caudatus | reverse complement strand
GCGGCACTTCTCCGTATAGGCAGTGTGTAAGGATTAGTAGTTAGGATCGAGATATGATAAATATATATGATATATATATATATATATATATATATATATCTTGAAATGCAGTAAAGCGATAAATAACTACATGATCAGTTATGTAATCATTTAACATTCATCAACTATGCAAAACTTGACGTGTTTCTAGGTGAGGCAGATCATCGGTGGCCCACAGAGAAGAGTCGTTCCGGCCGTCGCCCAGACCGGCGTATTCCGGACCGGATTCGGGGACGAATTCGGCATACACACGTTCGGAACGCTTCGCGGTCGGAACTCCGAAGTTGCCCGCATCGCCGGACCGTACGTGGACATCGGTCAGTTTGACTTCGCCGCCCGCAAGGAGGCGGCCTTTGCCTCCGCTCCAGGAGACTCCCGCGTGAAGGAGGGAGCTCTCCAGCAAGCTCCCGTCGGCAGACGATACAAGTCCGGATTCGCCCACCAGGTGGAGAGCTCGGCGGCCGACAAGGCCGGAAGCGGAAGCGGCGAGACGACGGTAGAGGTCGCTGCGTCGCAGAAGGCCGACCAGGCGCTGGAGCAGACGTTCAAGCAAGAGGGCACCGGCGATGGTTCAGTGAAAGAAGGCGCCACCTACGGCTTTGAGCAGGACGACCAGATTCCCTTCCAGCCGGTGGAGATCGAAGCTGTACCAGTGCACGCCGGGCCCGCCCATGAAGCCGTCGCCGACATAGCAGAAAGCGCTGCCAAGGCAGAGCACGCGTAATCCGTACCGCGTGTAACCATAGCGACCTTAACCCTGACGACCTGGAATTGTTACGCCGGAGTTAAGCAGACAACCATTGATCCGCCCTCTTTAATTCGCAGTCTCGGCTACAGAGTAGTCTAATGCACATTTGTACATCTAGAGTAAATACTATCTTTCTCTGTAAGCGTTACGGAGTATTATTGCGAGAGTTGTTATCGGACACGCGCGGTATTACTCCTCACCAGCCGTGATTCACGCACGAATTTCAGTTACTCGGTGCATGGTTGTCTATTTATTACCGAATATGAATGACGTGTACCGATGCGTCATTTTCGTAAAGAATAATTACGACTATGAAAAAAGCGAGTGTTAGATCAAAGAAACCGACCAAGTTGAAATTGTATGCACGGCTCATAGCCGAAGCAATATTGAAT
>NW_014590293.1:0-1180 GCF_000485595.1 Priapulus caudatus | reverse complement strand
CTGCCGCCGTCGGGATATGAAGACAGAGCGACGCGAATTTTAATGCACGATTGACGAGAAAGTCCTTATTGTTCCGCCGGCCCGGTATCCCGCTGGTTCCCGGCAGAATTAAGTATTGTTCAATTGGACGTGTCCTGGGCTAGTGCTGCATCTGTTTTCCAAACGGGTGCAAGGCCATAGCCTTGAAGCACGGCGTCGGCCCGTGATAGAGCTCTCGCTGGACAAATGAATGGTTAATCATCACTGAACCACCTGGAGCAACCGGGTTGTCTGGATTTGATCGAAGACGTCGATAAAGGAGCCACGGCGTCTGCCAGATATCGCTTGTGTCTAGTGTCGATTTGTTAAGATCAGAAGCAAGTCGCACGACGCGCCGAATGGTTTGTAGTTTGCCTTAAGCTGACGTTGGGAGGAAAGGCACGCGTCGGACTTAACGGGCGTATTTTGACGGGGAGACGCTGTAAATCACGCGCAGAAAGGAGAAGAAAGTGGAGAGTCGAGCTGAAGATGAGATAGTTACGGGTAGAGAGGGAGGTGGAAGAAAAGGAGAGGCACCAGTAACAAAATGAAAGCTAAGAAAGTTAAGACAGACTCAGGGTACGGGTGGGGCGTGCACCGTGCAGAGTTAGACAGGATAGCGCGAGGAATTTTCGGGAGACACTTCGGATGTACAACGATTACAGATGGTCACCGAATCTGCCGAAAACTTGAAGGTAATCGGTATCAAGGGCAATTTTGACGACGCCCAGGCCGCGCTCAAAATCACTATTGGCTTCACCAACGTTTAAAGCTGCTTTGAACGAACACGGGGTTTCGCTGTCGGCGGCTAATTCGGTTAATTTCGGCCGTATCATGTTTCAGATCATTTACCAGTTTCACTCCTATCTGGAACTGGTACGTCAGGACGTCATTAAACTGGGTGACCGAGTTAATCTGCACACACCGAGTGGAAACTTCGGCAACGCGCTCAGCGCCTACTACGCACGTCAAATGGGACTACCAGTCGAGCGTATTTACATTGCATCGAACATCAATAACGTCTTAACCGAGTGGATAAATACTGGACGTTACGACCTCTCATCGCGATCATTAATTGTGACCAATTCACCAGCGATGGATATATTAAAATCATCGAATGTCGAGCGAATCTTATTCGATTTATTCGGTGCCGCACGTACCC
>NW_014590292.1:0-1180 GCF_000485595.1 Priapulus caudatus | reverse complement strand
GTTCAACTTCTCCTACCGTCTTGACGTTTTCATGAATCGTCATCGGTTGAACGCAAAATGGGGGACAGGCACGTGAGGTTTTTGCAAAGCCATTTGTTAATTTGTGTTCTGAATCCTGTATTCTTTCAATCGTAACCGTCTTTCCTGCATATTTGACATCCAAACTTTCAATGTCCGCGGAAATACCCACTTTATTCTCTGCATGTGATTGGATTGATATCAGTAGTAGTCCACTCGAAATTGCTACCATTAAAAACTTCAACAGTGCTTTGACTTCCCTATTCATAGATTTCACCTAAATTATGCCTATTACAGGTCTTGATGGTTACGGTGTTATCTAATAAATACTCCTGAACCCTTAGTAGATAACTCCAGTTAAATTTTGTAGTTTTATTTTTGAGTTTTAGCAACTTCTGATTGAACAGCTTCTCGTATATCCTTTTCAATTGAATCCTGAACAACCCCCTGTAAGGCATTACGCAAACTATCGGAGTTATTGCCACTTTCCTTAACTTCTTTTCCCATCTCTGTCACTTGGGTTTTTCCAATAATCTCTTCTGTCGTTGAACTCACCTCTGCTAGTTTATCTGGCCATCCCCCCCTAAAAAGATACACAAGGACGGCAAGTAATATTATTCCAAGGACGATTAGTCCTGCTCTTTTATTCATTTCCACCTCTTTTCAGTTCACGAGATTGGTATTGCAATGTTTTTAAAATACCCATTAACCCCAATGCGCTTTACCAACTCACCCTCCTGCACGCTTCATTAAAATCTGCATCGACTTACGCAACAATTCCACCGCTTTAGCAAGAGAACCAATTTCATCATTACTCTCAATCAAGATAGGCGTATCCAAATCTCCCATACTGAGTTTTTCAACGTTATCTGTGAGTGTAAGTAACGGTTTGGAAATTGAATTAGAAAGGAAAAAGGCTAAAGCAACCGTCAAAATAAGTGCCAGCAACGCCACCGCCAAGAAAACATATAAAAAGTTATTCACCGTTTTGAAGATCACTTTTTTAGGCGCTATATCGATCACTGCACCCAAAATAGAATCGCCCCCTGCACTTTTTATCGGTACATACATCACGATATCATTGCTGGTTTCTACATTTTCCACATCGGCTGCGCGCGCTACGGCATCTTTTAGTTCGGGGCGTTCAATATAGAAGTTAGCT
>NW_014590291.1:0-1180 GCF_000485595.1 Priapulus caudatus | reverse complement strand
CAAAGACTTCGGACTCAATACCCAGTTTCTTCAATGCGGCGCGGTTGCGGCCTGTGGCATCAACAACTAGGGGGCGTTAACAATTAAAGCTATTTCGAAGATAATTCGTTAGAATTATGAATTTACAAAGTTAATGTGCGATGAGTCGAATGGTATTAAGAAATGATCAGTGGGAGAAGATAGAGCCGTTAATTTCAGGTAGAGCCAATGACTGCGGCGTTACAGGGAAGGAGAATCGTTTGTTTCTTGAGGCGGTGTTGTGGGTCTGCCGTACAGGAGCTCCGTGGCGCGACCTTCCGGTAGATCTTGGAAACTGGCATACGGTATTTACTCGCTATAATCGTTGGTCACAAAAAGGACGCTGGAAGATTATTTTTGAGGTTTTGTCGAAAGACGCTGATTTCGAGTATTTAATGGTTGATGGTTCTATTGCTCGGGTACATCAGCATGGGGCTCCAAAAAAAACGATCAAGAAGCGGAAGCGGTTGGAAAATCACGGGGTGGCTTGAGTACAAAAATACACGCTACTGTTGATGCATTAGGCAATCCTGTCAGGCTATTGTTAACAGCAGGCCAAGCTTCGGAACATGGTCAGGCCAATGCGCTTATTGAAGGCTTTGATGTCGATTATGTTTTGGCTGACAAGGGCTATGATAGTGATCAGTTTGTTGAAGTGCTTGAAGAGGCAGGTGCTATAGCCGTGATACCACCACGGAGAAACCGTAAGAAGCAACGAGAATATGATCGAGAGCTATATAAGGAACGGAATTTGGTTGAGCGTTTATTCCAAAAGATAAAGCAGTTCCGTCGTATTGCAACGCGTTATGAAAAACGAAAACGGAATTATCAAGCTATGTTGTACTTGGTCAGCTCAATTATTTGGCTTTCTTAATTGTTAACACCCCCTAGCAGGAAATAAATAACTCAGGACGTTCGAAGATTTATTGATTCTTTAATCGCACTAATCTCGGCCAACGGTCATGTATCCAAGCGGATTCAGGGGGTGTGCTGACAGTCACCACATAAACCCGCTGTTCATTGTTTCTTTCAGCTAATAATCCCTGAATCACCATCCTCTTGTCTAGTTCTACCCAGTGAGATTGCTTCTCTTGGTCTTTTTCCAAAAATTGATCAGCAACAATTAAAACCGGCCTTGGATGCCAGGGCTTCCATTTGCCAC
>NW_014590290.1:0-1180 GCF_000485595.1 Priapulus caudatus | reverse complement strand
AATATGTGCTATGTACTATGTACTACGTACTACGTACTATGTACTACGTATTATGTACTACGTACTATGTACTATGTACTATGTACATGTACTATGTACTATGGATAGTACGTAGTGCATGGTACGTAGTACATAGTACATAGTACATAGTGCATAGTGCATAGTGCGTAGTAGGTAGTACGTAGTACGTAGTACATAGAACGTAGTACATAGTACATAGTACGTTGTACATAAGTACTACATACTATGTACTATGCACTATTTGCTATGCACCATGTACTATGTACTATGTACTATGTACTACGTACTATGTACTATGTACTATGTACTGCGTACTATGTACTATGCACTATGCACTAGTAGTTCATAGTACGTAGTACATAGTACATGTATATAGTACATAGTACATAGTACGTAGTACATAGTACATGTACATAGTACATAGTACATAGTACATAGTACATTCATAGTACGTAGTACATAGTACATAGTACGTAGTACGTAGTACATAGCACATAGTGCGTAGTACGTAGTACGTAGTACTAGAACATAGTACCTAGTACATAGTACGTTGTACATAGTACATAGTACATAGTACGTAGTACGTAGTTACGTAGTACGTACGTACGTCATAGTACGTCATAGTACGTAGTACATAGTACGTAGTACGTACTACGTACTACGTACATATAGTACGTAGTACGTAGTATATAGTACATAGTACATAGTACATAGTACATAGTACATAGTACATAGTACATAGTACGTAGTACGTAGTACATAGTACATAGTACATAGTACATAGTACGTAGTACGTAGTACATATTACATAGTACGTAGTACGTAGAACATAGTACATAGTACGTAGTACATAGTACATACTATATAGTACGTAGTACATAGTACGTAGTTCGTAGTACATAGTACGTAGTACATAGTACGTAGTACATAGTACGTAGTACATAGTACGTAGTACATAGTACGTAGTACATAGTACGTAGTACATAATACATAGTACGTAGTACATAGTACATAGTACGTAGTACGTAGTACGTTGTACATAGTGCGCAGTACATAGTACTAGTACGTAGTACGTAGTACGTAGAACATAGCGCACTACGCACTATGAACTATGTACTACGTACTATGTACTATGTACTATGTACTATGTACTATGTAC
>NW_014590289.1:0-1181 GCF_000485595.1 Priapulus caudatus | reverse complement strand
GTGTGTGTGTGTGTGTGTGTGTGTGTGTGTGTGTGTGTGTGCGTGTGCGTGTGCGTGTGCGTGTGCGTGTGCGTGTGCGTGTGCGTGTGCGTGTGTGTGTGTGCGTGTGGGCGGGCACTGTAGGACAATGTCCAGTCTTGTATCAGCTACCAGTGTGCGGTTGACGTTTACCATAGCCAAACATCGTTTATTTATTCTGCTACGCGAAGGTGAGCTTAGCATATGTGCGTGCGTGCGTGCGTGCATGCGTGTCTGTGTGTGCACATTGACATGTATGCGTGCATGCTCTCCTACCTGAGTAATTATAAATGGAGCGCATTTCTTAAGATCTTCGCACGGGGTCGTTATGATTATCAAGCTCTTGTTATTTATGTACAAGCCCGCTGACATACATGTGATTGTCCCCCGCGCCGCGGTTGTCGTCTACGTATATGCATGAATGGCGGCCGACTCCCCGCACACGTACGGCTATGTCTACTGCAGTTATAACTCTATTCAGCTGACGCTCACAACGCACGCACGCACGCACGCACGCACGCACGCACGCACGTGAGCGCATTCTCCAGCGTTCTTCAACGCATGCACGAACACACGCGAGCGTTCGGTTCTGTCTCCAGCGTTCTGACACGGCATGTAACTACGCCTCGTCTCGCGAGGAAATGCCAACCGGGTTTAAACCGTCAGCCTGTTTGATGCCGCGCTGTGTGGGAGGAAGAGGGAGGAGGAGGGAGGGAGGAGGGAGGGACGAGGGAGGCAGGAGGAGGAGGCTGCGGGAGACCCTTGTTTGATGCTGCTCTTGGTGGGAGGAAGAGGGAGGAGGAGGGAGGGAGGGGAGGAGGCTGCAGGAGACCCTTGTTTGATGCTGCTTAGTGGGAGGAAGAGGGAGGAGGAGGGAGGGAGGGGAGGAGGCTGCAGGAGACCCTTGTTTGATGCTGCTTAGTGGGAGGAAGAGGGAGGAGGAGGGAGGGAGTCCCTTGTTTGCCTTCATCCCCCGGCTCGGCGTGCCCGCGGCGGGGGTGGGAGCGCGAATGCTTTGTGTGTGTGAGAGACAGCCGACTAATGATAATCACATAGAGCTTGAGGACGATGGGAGGGCAAGAGAGCCCGTGACACGAGACAGACATGCGCTGCTGCTGCTGCTGCTGCTGCACGCATTAATTAGAGCTGTCGTGTTGCTATGT
>NW_014590288.1:0-1181 GCF_000485595.1 Priapulus caudatus | reverse complement strand
CCTTTCTCTCCTTCCACCCCTCTTCCTCCTCCTCCTCCTCCTCCTCCTCCTCCTCCTCCTCCTCCTCCTCTTCTTCGTCCTCTATCTCTACTCTGCTACGCTTCTCACTATTAACCTGGTCTGCACACATCCCCCTTCTCCCCCACTTCTACCTCCTCCTCCTTCTCCTCCTCCTCTTCCTCCTCCTACCCTTCTCTCCTTCCACCCCATTCTCTTTCTCTTCCTCCTCCTCCTCTTCTTCGTCCTCTATCTCTACTCTGCTACGCTTCTCACTATTAATCTGGTCTGCACACATCCCCCTTCTCTCCCACATCTACCTACCCTTCCTCCTCCTCCTACCCTTCTCTACCTCCTCCTGCTCCTCTTCCTCCTCCTCCTCCTCCTCCTCCTCCTACCTTCTCTCCCTCCACCCTCTTCTCTTCCTCCTCCTCCTCGTTTTTCCTCTTCCTCCTCCTCTTCCTCTTCCTCTATCTCTACTCTGCTACAATCCTTACTATTAACCTGGTCTGCGCACATCCCCCTTCTCCCCCACCTCTACCTCTTCCTCTTCCTCCTCCTACCCTTCTCTCCCTCCACGCCTCTTTCTCTTTCTCCTCCTTTTCTTCCTCCTCTTCCTCTATCTCTACTCTGCTACGCTTCTCACTATTAACTAGTCTGCACACATCCCCCTCTCCCCCACTTCTACCTACCCCTCCTCCTCCTCCTACCCTTCTCTCCCTCCACGCCTCTTTCTCTTTCTCCTCCTCCTTTTCTCTTTCTCCATGCCTCTCCTCCTCCCCCTCCTCCTCCTTCTTCTCCTCCTCCTCCTCCTCCTACCCTTCTCTCCCCCCACCCAAGTCTCTTTCTCTTCCTCCTCCTCTTCCTCCATGCCTCTCCTCCTCCCCTTCCCCTCCTCCTCATCCTTCTAATCCTCCTGCATGCTCATCTTCGAGCCCAGCTTCCGTCTCATCACTGCGGGACTCGTACATTCCCGGGTCTGGGTTTTCACATTCCACGTCACGCGATAAAAAGCAGCTCGTCTCTCGATCTCGCGTGTGAAGGGGAGAAGCAACGATGCGCGACCACGCCTCATCCATTCAAGTGTACCTCCACCTTCTTCTTCTACCCCACACCTGGTCGCCAGCGGCTGAAAAGGGGGGGAGGTTGTGTGGGTGTGTGTTGGGTGGGTGGTTGTGTGTGTG
>NW_014590287.1:0-1181 GCF_000485595.1 Priapulus caudatus | reverse complement strand
GTGTGTGTGTGTGTGTGTGTGTGTGTGTGTGTGTGTGTGTGTGTGTGTGCAGGTGCCCCGTAGATTTTGGAGCAAATTAAAAAATAAGCTTAGCTAATAATCGTAAATAACCCTAACGTGATTCTTTGGCCACTTATCCGTGAAAGCCTTGTGTCAGACCCACCCCTATACCACACTATGAACGTCGATCAAGAACTGCGCCCGTCCCTCATCATTACCCCAAAAGTCATACAATTTTGCCCCCCCCCCCCACTAGGAATTTGCTCAGCCTACGGCCTTGTATTAATATAATACGTGGAATAATATCATATATTTATATGTGTGAAGTGATGTACGGCATTATAGATGCGCGTTCTAGCATAATGTATAATTTCTATAAAACTGTTAAAAACTCTTATAATGTCTATAAATATTCAGCTAATGTTACTTTAGCTAAATAATGTCATAACAAGCTGTAAAAATATAGTTCAATATCTGATATATTTCTAAAAAAATTCTGTTGTTTACATAGGCCTATATAGACTTTTCAAAGGGCCGGAGAGAGCTTCGATCTCCAACGGAGAGAGTCATGGTTGATCTGACTCAAAAGGATAGATGCGATAAAGTATATACTCTAATAATATAACATAATATGATATATATATATAGAGAGAAGAGAGAGAGAGAGAAAGAGAGGAGAGAGGAGAGAAGCAGAGAGAGAGAGAGAAAGAGAGAGAGAGAGAGAGTAAAAACACACGGACATCCATGCAGATATCGAAAATTGTAAATATAGGAAAATATAACGAGGTGTCAATTATTTTATTTTGCGAGCTTTCGAGAACATAGGTCTCTTCCTCGGGCTTCACAACAACAACGTACAGGCTCAAATCATGATCAATCTGAGAATCACTGAATCCGAGAATCATCCGAGAATCTTTGAGTTTCTGCACAGTGGCGTGCGGCGGTGAAATTGTGTGTCGCAGAGGAGCGTCAGAACCGCATTTACGGGACACTGTTGCCAATTATAGGCGAAAGAGAATAGATAATACAATCAAGATTTGAAACACCGCGTATGCCCGAATATATGCACGATAACCCCTCATGCACTGACCTCCCATCCACACCGACCCTCACCTGTGCAATGCTTCACTAATACGGATGTGAATACAGTGAATGTCGTGATAGATGAAGTGCATGGGAGT
>NW_014590286.1:0-1181 GCF_000485595.1 Priapulus caudatus | reverse complement strand
GAGAGAGAGAGAAAAAGAGAGAGAGAGAGCAAATTCTCGAGTTATAGAGGGTGCTGACATATGGGCGGTGATTATAGGGGGCGTTCACGCCAGCACGGTGGCACCAGTAGGGGGAGCTCACACAGCAGGGTGACGTCCTTACAGTGGGAGCACACAGGAAACAATACATGACTTAATTCTTTGTAGGAGAACGCTTCGAGACTTTTCAACGCTAGCGGGTGTTTACACACCACAGCGACTCCTGCCCTGTAGGGGGCGCTTACAGAGCGACGCGTCCCCTGTAGGGGGCGCTCACAGCGAGGGGATGTGCTCACCAGGGGTCGTCCGCTCCCAGCTCTTCGATGGTGGTGAACAGATCTATGCAGTCGTTGAGCTGGATCACAGACCGCCGCTGACTCATCTTGTTATGACTCATCGACTCGTGCGTCTCGTAATCCTGGACCCCAATCAGTTAATTAATTAATTAATAGTTAATTGGTTAATCATATTAATTAATTAATTATATTTTATATATTTTATATTTATAATGTAATATGTTCAAGTTAGTTAAGTTAAATTATTGATTATTCATTTTATTACGTTTAGCATTTAACATGATTTAATTAGTTAATTAATAAATCGATCGATTAACATCGTGTTAGAGCTTCATGAGCGTCCGGGACATTTCTCCACTCCACCATTCTACGTCTTAGCATAGATCGACGTCCTTAAACCCGAAATCGGGTTAGACTGTTCGCCTATTATACGTCTGACACGTGAAATACCTCGGACGCCTTGTCGTCAAAGTATCGCTTCTTGGCTCCGGCGATCCAGTCCACGGACACGTAGCAGCTATCTGTAAACAACAACAACAACAGCAATCTGTAAACAACAACAACTACAATCTGTAAACAACAACAACAACAACAATCTGTAAACAACAACAACATCAATATGTAAACAACAACAACAATCTGTAAACAACAACAATCTGTAAACAACAATAACAGACGACGAATAAACGACGTAAGGATAACAGATGACAGCACTGGTTACTATTGCACGTGTCCCCGCAACACCGCCCCCCGTCAATTCGCTGAAGACGCAACGGAAATCAGGACCTAACCATAAGTTAACAACAATATATATATATATGTGTGTATATATATACCCGGTAACCCGAAACAAATTAACCCTGATAT
>NW_014590285.1:0-1181 GCF_000485595.1 Priapulus caudatus | reverse complement strand
AATTGACTTAACCGCACAAAATACCACGCTGTTGGAATCGCTAAAACAAGAGCTGGAAAACAGTTACGCCAGCAATACCTCTGATCTGGGCGGCATCTTACAGGTCGATATAGAAATTGCCGTTGATCGTAATAAACGCCGTATCGCCGAAGATAAACAGCAAGCGCAACAGGCGCGTTTAAACGCCCTCCTCAACCTCCCGGCCGATTTTAAAGTCGGCGCAGTGGATGCCTTAGCGCCCGTTATTATCAACGAAAACAGCGCACAACTATTAAACACTGCCAAACAGCATCGCGTAGAAATCGCCTTATTGCGCAGCGAATTGAAGAAAATGGCGCGCATTATTCAGCTGTCTGAAAAACGTTTTTATCCTGATTTTAACGCGGGCTATAGTCGCTTTCAAAACCGCAGCGCGACGCAAGTGGGCAGCAATGCCACGGCGGATAGTTTTTCTAACAGACCACTGACTCTCGGCAAAAACTTCTTTGCCACTAATGACGCCTATTTGAATGAAACCAAATTAAAATACCGCGCCTTGCACTCTAAATTACAGGCACTCACTACGCAAACTGCGGATGATATTCAGCAAATTTTATCCGCGTACCTCAGCGAAAAGCGCAACCATGCCTTGTACCAACACACCCTCTTAGCCAAAGCCAAGGCCGCCTTGGATATTGCTAAAAACCGCTTTGAAACCGGAGAGTCGGGTTATGAGGAAATCATTAATACACAAGAAATGATTTTAAACTATCGTTTATTGGCGCAGAGAGCGGCGAAAGAAATGACGCTGAAGGCGGCGAAAATGCAGCGGGTACTGGGTAAGGCGAATTAATGTGCCATAGCAAAATTTTTTTGGGGAAGTTTTTAGCTCAGAAAAAATGCGTCGCTTCGGGGGCTGACAGGGCTGGGCGCGGCTCCGACTCGCGCCAATCCCTATCTGCCCCCTACGCTCCAAAAACAGGTTTACACAGGCTAGACTTGACCTAGGGCAAGACGAAAACCAAGGACGGCGTGACGGTTGACCGGCATGCCCCCGTCACGGAAAGCGGAGCGGCAGCCCCTGCCGCCGTTGTCCCACGAGCCACCACGAATCACGCGCAGCCCACCCACGCCTTCCGCTGTTATGGGATCTACGGCCTGCTCTGCAGTATACTCACTCCAGCCATCCTGACACCATTCCC
>NW_014590284.1:0-1182 GCF_000485595.1 Priapulus caudatus | reverse complement strand
ATTTCGCGCACTGCGACGTCTCACGACGGAGTCCGGGACTGCTACAATCCTCCCGTCGACAGCCCCGTCAAGCTGCCGCCGGGCCGGCAGCCCGCGAGATCTGACTCGCGTAGTTATCACACTGCCCACAGCCCCCCGCCGGACCCTGCAATCGATTTACATGTATATGTCGGTGCACACACAACACATGCATTACATGTATATTTGACAGCATAGAACACACAATCATTAATGTATATTTAACTCATTACAAACACACAATCATTTACATGTATATTTAGACGCCAATACAACACACAATCATTTACATGTTATATTGTAGACGCATACAAACACACCCAATTTTTTTAAAATTTTTTTTTTAACATGTATATATCTTAGACACATTACAACACACATGCATTTAATGTTGCTATATTTAGACACATACACACACATGCATTACATGTATATTTAGACTGCATACAACACACAATAATTTACATGTATATTTAGACACCATACAACACACATGAGTTACGATGTATTATTTTAGACACATACAACACATATGCATTTACATGTATATTATTAGACACATACACACACAATAAATTTACATGTATATTGGAGACACATACAACACACAAATAATTTACATGTATTTTTAGACACCATACACACACACAATAATTTACATGTATATTTAGGGACACAGTTACAACAACCAATAATTACATGTATATTTAGACACATACAAACACACAATAATTACATGTATGATCTTAGAACATACAACAACACAATTAATTTACATATGTATATTTAGACGCATACAACACATGCATTTACATGTATATTTATTCACATACAACACACAATAATTTTACATGTATATTTAGACGCATACAACACACAATAATTTGCATGTATATTTAGACACATACAACACACAATCATTTACATGTATATTTAGACGCATACAACACATGCATTTACATGTATATTTAGACACATAGAACACACAATAATTTACATGTATATTTAGACGCATACAACACACAATAATTTGCATGTATATTTAGACGCATACAACACACAATAATTTGCATGTATATTTAGACACATACAACACATGCATTTACATGTATATTTAGACACATACAACGCACAATAATTTGCATGTATATTTAGACACATACA
>NW_014590283.1:0-1182 GCF_000485595.1 Priapulus caudatus | reverse complement strand
ATGTTTGCAATAAATACAATAAATAAGTAGTTACAGTGCATAAGAGTTACAATTCTGAGTTTTTATTTTTACAGCATATACAAATTTCAAAATAATACATATCAAGATGCTTCACAGCCCCAATAAAATTGTTTACTGCCATCAGCAAAGCTTTTACTATACTAGACTATAAAAATTTCAATAAATAAAATTCTATAACAATAACTTTTCTGCTACTATTGCATGCGAAAATCCCGGACGACCCCCAAAAATCCTGTAGTGGCCCTAAGGGTGGCCACACTGGACTTTCACACGTGCTGTGGTTAGCACGTGTAATTCATTTGTGTCGGGATCATTTTCCGCTCCTACCGTGAAGGTAGGACGGTGAATGAGTAGCAAGAAAACCCAGAGTGAAATGAACGCAAGTCCTTAGATAGTCTTTATACAACTGATGGTTTTATTCATCATATAAGAATAACAGGAATAACGTTCACTGCACGTATCTCAAATATAGCGTATAGATATATATAATATATATTGCTCTTGGATCTTGTCTGCTTATATAGGAGCCTGCGGTGACGTAGGATCCAGGCAGTGCCTCCCTCTCACGTGCCTCAGGTGCCTGGACATTGTCACCCCCTCGCTTAACACGTGTACGGGTGATGCAACCCCCTTGGTCCAGTATATGCACGAGCGTCGCATTGTCTGCCACGTGCTCGGCTGCCGCCATCTCTCGCCCGGCGTGTGTACGTGATGGCGCAACTCCCTGACCTCCCCCATCTGGTAGCTATGGGACCCCCCTCCCCACGCTTAATTGTCTGTGTCGTTGATAAAACCTTTTACCTGTCACCAAGAAACTTTTTATCCCTGTTGCTTTTGAACTGGTCTCTGGTTTGTATAACGTCATTCCCCCTGAAATCTCCACAACTCTTCACCCCCCCCCTGAAATCTCTACACTACTGTGCAGTAGTAGTAGTACTACTACTACTACTACTACTACGTACTACTACTACTACTACTACTACTACTACTACTACTACTACTACTACTACTACTACTACTACTACGTACTACTACTACTACTACTACTACTATTACAACAACAACAACAACTGTAACGTTTAGTTTTAACGCTAGTGTGTTGAGCTATTGTTAATGTATGAAGTAGAATGTGTGTGAAGCCAAAACACATATACGATAATA
>NW_014590282.1:0-1182 GCF_000485595.1 Priapulus caudatus | reverse complement strand
GTGTGTGTGTGTGTGTGTGTGTGTGTGTGTGTGTGTGTGTGTGTGTGTGTGTGTGCGTGCGTGCGTGCGTGCCTGCGTGCGTGCGTGCGTGCGTGCGTGCGTGCGTGCGTGCGTGCGTGCGTGCGTGCGTGCGTGCGTGCGTGCGTGCGTGCGTGCGTGCGTGCGTGCGTGTGCGTGCGCGTGGGCGTAACGTGTGCGTGACCGTGTGTGTTAATTACTGCTCGTGCGGGTTTTATCGCACCTAGGTAAACATGGCGATCAGTGCTACCAGTGTAACTATTAAGCACATGTCCCCTTTAAGAAGTTCACGGCTGTTTAGGTCTCTATGCGAGTCTATTCTATCGTCATCAACTAACACGGAATGGAGGTTTTGCTTAAGAAGACCAATATGAGCGCAGCTGTGCTTATTGACGCGTTAGTGCCTTGTTGGCCGGAGTAGCCGGGGAGATGACCGGCGCGCGATGACCAGGGTCAGCGGGGCGCCGCTGCCGCGTGGAAGCGGCCTCATTCTCCTACGGCTTCATCGGAATCACATGTCCCCCAATGATTAGACTGTACACACTTTTTCTCCGCCTCCCGCTAATGAGGCGCATATTTTCAAAACAACCATTAGGGTATTCTGTGTAAATGTTTACTTTCTTCTGCTGTAGTGGAGACCAGGCAAGGCATTCACTCTATCTGTCGCTGGGTTAAATTACGGCGCCGGCCAAGGGAAAACAGCCAGGGCGGCTCTGGCGTGGACCCCGGTAAACACTCGGTTCTGATTGGGATGCTTTCATGTATTCTGAGCGTCCCGCTTCCTTTCGTATCATCCTCATCTTAGACCGCACCAGTCTGCAGTCGTTCGTTAGCGTCAACGCGCCGTGCTGCGTAGGCGCACATGCATGCATGCACACCGCACGTGATAGCGGCCGTATAGGCAGTGACTGAGCTGCATGAGTGCATGGACAGACAACGCTTATGTGTGCAACCCGAATGTGTTTGTCATGAGATTTTCTTGATATCGCATTGAATTATGACAGAGACACGCGAGACAGGGTAATGTATGATGGCAGCTACTAGGTAATTGGTAGAAATAAGTATCGATATATCTATCTATATATATATATATATATATATATATATATATATATATATAGTATAGTTCGTCGTACGTGTATGTACGTAGTACGTATAGTACGT
>NW_014590281.1:0-1183 GCF_000485595.1 Priapulus caudatus | reverse complement strand
GAGATGGTGCGGTACTCAATGCAGCAGGGATGGCGTGTATTTGCATGCTGTAGAAACCCGCATAACGCTGAAAGCTTATTTAATATAGCAAAGCTATCTAATGGACAAATCAGCGTTCATATAGCTGATATGCAAGAGCTTAGTACGCTACAAGCGCTTTCTTATGAGTTGCGCAATGATCCAATTGATATATTAATTAATAACGCTGGAATTTACGGCTCTGATAAACATAAGTTTGGTTCTGTTGATGTCGAGAGTTGGCAACAAGCTTTTCAAGTTAACACTATCGCACCACTAAAACTAATCGAAGCATTCTCTGAGCAATTGTTCATGGGGAATAGAAAACTTATTGCCTGCATGAGCAGTAAAATGGGAAGTATGAGTGATAATGGTTACGGTAGTAGTTATATCTATCGTTCCAGTAAAGCAGCACTGAATGCGGTGGTTAAAAGTCTATCTATTGACCTGAAAGAGAAAAATATAATTAGTGTTGCGCTTCACCCTGGTTGGGTAAAAACTGAAATGGGTGGCGCTAATGCCGAAATCACTACAAAAGAATGTGTCGATCAACTTTTTAGTATTTTGACTTCATTAACCATCGAAGATAGTGGTCGTTTTATTGATATCGATGGTAGCGATATTCCCTGGTAGTAAAGCTGTCTTAAACATCCCGTAATTTGAAATAAAGAACTATTTATATGATATTTCCTGATTTAGAAAAACTGAAACAGTTAGTAAAAATAGCTGCAATTGAAGAGTTGTTAAAAGATTTTGGTCACTCTGAATATGAATATAAAGAAGATGGCAGCGTTGTTACGCCAGCTGACTTAGCAATGCAGAATCGTTTGGAGCACGAATTAAAACAGCACTGGCCTATGTATGAGATTTTAGGCGAGGAAATGACTGATGATGAGCAGAATGCTGTCATCAGTAACGCGCTTTCATCTAAGACAGATGGTTACTGGTGTATTGATCCACTTGATGGTACTAGCAACTACGCAGCCAACTTACCTTTTTTTGCAGTATCTATTGCATTGATTGTTGATAACCAACAACAGCTCGGTTTGATATATGACCCAATACGCGATGAAATGTTTACGGCAATAAAGGGGCAGGGTGCGTATTTAAATAATGAGTTAATTAATCACGCAGACATGACACGTGTGCCTGATAAATCTGTAGT
>NW_014590280.1:0-1183 GCF_000485595.1 Priapulus caudatus | reverse complement strand
TATATATATATATATATATATATATATATATATATATATACTAGGTAGCAGCACGGCTCAGCGGGCGACATTGATTTCGGCGGGCAGCATTGCTTTATGTTTCATGGTAAACGACGTGCTCTGTACCATTTCAATTGCCGTATTCTCTTTACCGCTACACAACATATGAATAATTAATTAATAAAATAAAGAAATAAAAGT
Organism: Priapulus caudatus; assembly: GCF_000485595.1. Lineage (NCBI taxonomy): Eukaryota > Metazoa > Priapulida > Priapulimorpha > Priapulimorphida > Priapulidae > Priapulus > Priapulus caudatus. Next base: position 982 of record NW_014590280.1, on the reverse strand, counting down.
CATAAGTGAACACGCACATACCCAAGATAAATGACCGCGTTAACGTCATGCGACGTCGCGATTAGACCTGTGAGGCTCGTGGGTGAGAGGGTGGCTGCATTATGATGTCCCGCGGGTGCTTCGAGTTACTGTTGCCCTGCTCTCATTGTCGATCCATCTTTATTTTCGTCTCTTTCTCTTTCGCCTTGACGTTCTTTGGCTAGCGACTAACTTAAAATGACCGCGTTAACTTCATGCGACGTTGCGATGAAACCTGTGAGGCTCGTGTGTGAGAGGGTCGGTGCATTAGGATGTCCCGCTGGTGCTTCGAGTTGCTCTTACTGACGATTAGACTCTATTTTCGTCTCTTTCTCTTTTGCTTTTACCTTGTTTTCTTGTCCCCCCTCTCTGTATTTCATTCGCCCTTTTTCACCGTCTCGTATTCGCAATCATTCCCCCCCCCTTCTCTTTTTCTATCTCTCTCTCTCTCTCTCTCTCTCTGAGTCGCTCATGGCCTCTTATGATCCCTCTCTCTCTCTCCCTCTCTCCTCGCTGGCACACTCTCTTCTGTTCTCTCTCACTCTTTCGCTCGGCTCATCCCTTCTTTTATCCCTCTCTCCTTTTCCTCTTCTGTCGCTTTCTCTTCGTCTCCTTCTTTATCATTCTCTGCCTCACAACATGTCACTACAATCCTGTGTCTTTGTGTTTACGAACAATGGCTGAGAGACCGCACTGTATATACTCATACAGAGAGCATTGTGCGTGATAATTAAAAACCACGATATCATACGAGGCGAGCCTTTGAAAGGCCATTAGGAAACAATGCTGTGCTTGAAAATGAACAAGGAACCTATTGACCACGCCCCCTGCGAGTCGATAACATTATGTGTGGATCCAGCGTGTGTGTGCGCGCGCGCGTGTGTGTTGGTGTTTGTATTGGTGTGTGTGTGTGTGTGTGTGTGTGTGTGTGTGTGTGTGTGTGTGTGTGTGTGTGTGTGTGTGT
>NW_014590279.1:0-1183 GCF_000485595.1 Priapulus caudatus | reverse complement strand
TGTGTCATTCATGGATGAATGCAGCGCGTCAGTTTGACTTCCATCTCAATATTGCTGCACCCAAAGGTTATGAACCCAATGCGGAACTGCTCGAAGAGTTGAGTGACCGTGTCACCCTAAGCCATGACATCAGCACAGCTTCTGCTGGTTCTTCACTCATCACCACCGATGTATGGGCAAGCATGGGACAAGAAGAAGAACAAAAAATTCGCGAGAAAGCCTTTGCACCCTTCCAAGTCAATGCAGACATCATGGCACTAGCAACAGAAGATGCCGTCTTTATGCATTGCCTACCTGCACATCGCGAAGAAGAGGTCACTACTGAAGTATTAGAAGGCCCGCAGAGTGTGGTTTGGGATGAAGCGGAAAACCGTTTACATGCTCAAAAAGCATTACTCGAAGCACTCACCGTTGGATTTGCTTCCTAAGGAATTAAAACACGCATGGCAACACATCAACAAGAAACGGCGCTGCGTCGTACCTTTGCGATTATTTCGCATCCCGATGCTGGTAAAACCACCATCACTGAAAAAGCTACTACTCTTCGGTGGAGCCATCCAGTTAGCAGGCTCCGTAAAAGGTCGTAAGGCCGCCCGCCACGCAACCTCCGACTGGATGACGATGGAAAAAGAGCGCGGTATTTCGGTTACCTCCTCCGTTATGCAATTTCCATATGGTGATAAAGTCATTAATCTGTTGGACACGCCAGGACATGAGGACTTCTCTGAAGATACTTATCGTACCTTGACGGCCGTTGACTCGGCACTAATGATAATCGACGTTGCTAAGGGTGTAGAAGAGCGCACCATCAAATTGATGGAAGTATGCCGCCTGCGCGATACACCCATCATGACCTTTATCAATAAGCTTGATCGTGAAGGACGCGACCCTATCGATTTATTAGATGAGGTTGAAGACGTACTTAAAATCCGCTGCGCCCCCATCACATGGCCTATTGGCATGGGTAAAACCTTAAAAGGTGTTTACCATATTCACAACGATAGTGTGCACCTTTACAATCCGAATCATGAAGGTAAGATTCTTCAAGGCGAGATCATTGAAGGTATCAACAATCCACGCTTAGATGAAGTCATTGGTAGCGCAGCCGATGAGCTTCGCGAAGAAATCGAGCTAGTGCTTGGCGCGAGCAATGAGTTTGACCTTGACGCGTATTTACGCGGTG
>NW_014590278.1:0-1183 GCF_000485595.1 Priapulus caudatus | reverse complement strand
TATTTAAATTCGAGATAAGCGCTTGCCATTGATGCGCGTGCTTTGTCGATATCTTCAGGTTTGCTGTCTGCTTTTTCAATAATGTTCATGCAGCGTGTGTATGCACGTTTGATTTTTGAAAAAACTTTTTTGACGTCTTCGATGTCTGGGCCGGTATCAACGACTTCTTCTTTCTCGGCAGTTTTGCCGGCAGCGGCAAGTTCAGCTTCTTTGGCGGCGCGTAATAAAGCTTCTTCTGCGAGCTTGTCTAGTTCTTCGTCGCTTTTGTGGAAGTCGACGATGATTTCGTTTAGTCGTGATTCGCCTTCTAAAACTTGTTCCCAGCGTTCGATGGTTCTGCCAACTGTTTTAGGATTGGTGGCTAAAGCGTGTAGAACTTGCTTTAAGCCTTCTTCGATACGCTTGGCAATTTCAATCTCGCCTTCACGAGTAAGCAGTTCTACGCTGCCCATCTCACGCATGTACATGCGCACAGGGTCTGTTGTACGGCCAAGTTCGGTTTCGATTGATGCTAAAGCGGCAACGGCTTCTTCTGTGGTTTCATCATCGGCTTCACTTACGGACTGGTCAGTAAGTACGCGTGATTCTGCTTCAGGCGCTATTTCTAATACCTGGATACCCATGTCATTAATGGTATTGATGATATCTTCAATTTGCGTAGGGTCGATAATGCCTTCTGGTAGATGGTCATTGACTTCTGCGTATGTGAGATAACCTTGCTCTTTACCCTTTGCGATAAGGCCTTTGAGACGTGATTGTTTATCTTGTTCCAGTAGAGGAGATGCCATACAATTACCTAGGTTTGCTGTGTTCATTTATTATCGAGCCGAACTGGCCATTTTATCAGTTAATGAGATTTGTTTCTATGGCTCTAGCGGTTAATTAGCGCGTGGGGCTGTGCGGAGTTGGCATGGTTTTCTCCCTAATAGCCTGAATTAAGGGCTGTTTATCTATTGTTAGATATACCTGTTACGTATTTAGAGGTGGTTGCAGGTTGAGCGTTTGCCGGAGCGATTAATATTTATTTTATTTAAAGAATTCTGAGGTATGAGTAATGGTATCGCTTGAAACCCCTGTTTGTGATTTCGAACAACCAATGGTTGATTTTTCTTTGCCTGGTGTTGATGGAAAGGTTTGGACGCCAGAAAAGGCGCGTGGAGAGAAGGGTTTGTTGGTTATGTTT
>NW_014590277.1:0-1184 GCF_000485595.1 Priapulus caudatus | reverse complement strand
GAGAATCGCGATAGCGTTAAAGGAGAGCAGAGGGAGAGGGAGAAGAGAGAAGGCGAATGAGAAGCAGATGAGAGAGAGAAAGAGAGAGCATGAGAGACCGAGTGGAGGAGAGCGAGAGCAGGATGTGAGAGACGACGATGAGATGAATGGAGAAGAGCACGAGAGAGAAGGTAGATGCGGGGAATTTCGCAAGTATAGAAAATATAGAGAGAGGGTCTGTAGAGAAGAGATTGACAGAGATGATGAGAGGCGTGGTGGAAGCGACGTGTAATCTAGCCACGCGAATTTAAGCATTTGGAGGCATTACATTATGTGCATTTCCATACAGCGCACTGGTAAAACAGCCTGTACGAAAGTGGCGCCTGATAGGGTCTACTGTTCCCCGGGCGTACTGCCGGGACGTACCCTGGGTTACGCGTCCGGTATACCGCGGCAACGTACCCTCGTACTATCTAATATTGCCGGACCGCTTACCTCGCCTACTTCCCACTAACGAGTCTAGCGGAGTGCCTACGCCTAACTTCCTGAACCCTTAACCCTAACCCGAACCCGAACCCGTAACCCATAATCCTAACCCTAATTCTAAACCTAACCATATCAACTTAGCTGACCAGGGTACGTTCGGCAGGTTACTCGTACCCTGGGGGACATAGACCCTATGAGCGAAAGTGGCAACGTATTGAAACACGTATCAATGGACTTCCCGTTCGTCTTTCCTACACACATGTATTTCCACATTAAAAATGCCTCATCAGCATTCGCAACCTGACGGAGACCCTCTACGTAACGTGAATGACGTCAGAAGATGACGTTATGTGGTCATTAATCGCTTCCGTCGACTTTGCGAATCGAACGGAAGTTGTTTGGAACGGGCAATTAAGGGAGCGTTTATTTATACCACATGTGCCGGAGAATTTCATCGCTTCTGCCCGGCTTCCTTTCCGAGTAGTCTTATGGTTTTGCACATCGGGTGCAGTGCTAAAGACCCTAAAGTGATTCTGCATGCAATAGCGCGCGTGACCTTTTAATGAAAGGAAGAAAATGGTTTGACGCGATTGCGAATGAATATTGTGTAATGACACCGCCACTTTGTTCCTCACTGTTCGCAGCAGCAGCTCGAGAGAGAGAGAGAGAGAGAGAGAGAGAGAGAGAGAGAGAGAGAGAGAAGAGAGAGAGAGAGAGAG
>NW_014590276.1:0-1186 GCF_000485595.1 Priapulus caudatus | reverse complement strand
GTCTCACTTGCGCGACCGCGCACGTGTCTATGTGCGACTGCGCGTGCGTTGACAGAACTCTCGTAATATCTCACGAGATCACCGGTTTATGTAGAGCGCCATTTTGAATTGCGTTTTGTGTACATGTATAAAATCAGGTACAACTACAAGTAAATACAATATAATCCGGTTTTAGTGTTTCACACGAGTCGCAGTTTATAGGGCGTGAAGAAGACGAGGGTAATATAGGGCGTGGGTAAGACGAGGAAGTAATCGAATAATATTTTAACTGTAAGGTACCGGTACCCTAATCGTTTGTAAACTCATGAGTCATGTTTTCCCAAGTTTAATCCTAAATAGTAAATTATTACTAATAATACTATTAGTATTACTAGTATTACTATTAGTATTACTAATAGTAATACTAGGTTCGCATCGAATCTAAAGAGGTCGAGGTTATATCACACGCCTCACAGCTGAGCAGGTTCTATCCCAGAAACCACCGCAGCCTACTCCCTAACCCGAACCCCAACCTTAACCCTAACCCTAATTAAATTTAATTAGCACTAAAAGATTAAATTAAATTTAAAATTTTTTTTAAAAATTAAATTTGTAAATAAATCATGTAAATATTTGCGTTAATTGGGAAAAAGTAGTTAAATGGATAAAGATAGAAAAATAAAAGAAATTAACAGATGGGATTCGAACTAACGACCTTCAGAGGTAACGCCAGCCGCTTTACCAAATAGGCTATTCAGCCGTATTACAATAATATGTTATTGATGTGCCATGCATACATGCATCGGCGCGGTGGTTTCTGGGATAGCCTGCTGTGAGGGGTGTGATATAACCCTAACCGTCTAAAGAACGACGTGGATATTCGTCCGAGAATCGGATACCTGTTCGTATGCGCTATTCGTCCGAGCAGTTGTTGCGCATGCGCTGCATCATGTAGGTCAGTGCATGCGCACGGCACGAGTGTCGGAGGTAGGAAGTGTGAAGGGGGGAGAGCCCCTCCAGAAAATTTTGAAATCTAGATGCTCTAAAATGCTAACTTGCTATGAGCGTTTTGCTACGGCAGCCCTACGGCTGTGACGCCCCTGCATACATGTGTATGTTGTTATACACCATAAATTGTGTTTGGTACTATGATTCGCGTATATAAGAGATCCGAGTCGGTTTATAGTTAGTGTTAGGGTTAGGTTGG
>NW_014590275.1:0-1186 GCF_000485595.1 Priapulus caudatus | reverse complement strand
CGTTTTTCCCGAACCATTTTCGCCATAAATGAAATTGATACCAGAAGAAAATGATAGCTGTGCTTTACGCACTATCCGGCAGTTTTCGATTGAGATATCATCAATTATCATCCTGAGCTAATAACTTATAATCGTATTGGCATGACAACGTATTTAGTTGAATCATCACTGGGTGCATACACTAAGGCACTACTGTCTGGATTACTAAAACTCAGGGTGATGGTCTCTGTACTAATATGATTTACAGCATCTAATAGATAGCTAACATTAAAACCAATCTCTAGGGTTTCTCCACTGTAATTGATATCCATTTCTTCTTCTGCTAATTCTTTTTCTGGATTTGTAGAGTGTAATGTCATAGTACCCGCGTGAAATTGTAGCCTGATACCTCTAAATTTTTCATTCGATAAAATGGCAACGCGAGCTAATGTATCTCTAAATAATATTCGATCTAACTCGATGTGGTATGTACTACCAACGGGAATCGCTGCTTGATAATCAGGATATTTCCCATCAATAAGTTTAGATGTGAAACGAATATCACCTTTTTCAACACGAATATGGTTATCACTAATGAGAAGTGTTAATGGCAATTCACTACTTGGATCCAATAAACGAGATAATTCTAAAATCCCTTTTCTAGGGATGATGATACTGTTTGCAGTTCCAATAGCAGAGTCATCACTTTTATATTCGCTAATTGCTAAACGATGACCATCTGTGGTTACTGTTTTGATAATATTATCATTAATATCTAAAAATAAACCATTTAGATAGTAACGTACGTCTTGGTTTGCCATCGAAAAGGCCGTGCTGTCAAAAAGCTTTTTCAATACATTTTCGGGTATTTGTATTTGACTACTGAATTTAATGTCATCTAAGAGGGGGTATTCTTCAGCGGGTAGTGTTGCTAATTCAAACCGGCTTCTAGCTCCTTTTAAATAAAGTCTATTATCATCATTTTCGAAAAGAACAATACTTTCTGCTGGTAGTGCTTTGCATATATCCAATAATTTCCGTGCGGATGCTGTAATTGTTCCTTCGGTTTCTGCAGTGATCATTGTTGAACTAGATAACTCAATCTCTAAGTCTGTGCCTAAGAAATATATTCTTTCATTGCGTACAGAAATATAAATATTTTCCAAGATCTTTTTTGTGTGCTTTTTTTCAATTGCACCCACCACAT
>NW_014590274.1:0-1186 GCF_000485595.1 Priapulus caudatus | reverse complement strand
CTGCGAATATAGCCCGCGAGCTAGGGCAAAGAGCCAAACAATTGCAAACATCGTTTCTTGATGCACCTGTATCAGGTGGACAGGTGGGTGCAGAAAAAGGCTGTCTAACCATTATGGTCGGTGGCGATGAAACCACCTTCAAACAAGCCGAAGTTGTTATGCAAAGTTACGCCCAAGCCATCTCTCTAATTGGTGAAATAGGCTATGGGCAACGCTGTAAAATGGTTAACCAACTGTGCATTACGGGTATTTTGCAAGGCTTATCAGAAGCACTCACTTTCGCTAAAGCCGCAGGCATTGATGCTGAAACCGTCGTCAATACCTTGCAACATGGTGCGGCTGGTTCTTGGCAAATGGTGAATCGCACTGAAACAATGATGAAAAACGAATTTGATTTCGGCTTTGCCGTTGATTGGATGCGCAAAGACTTGGATATTTGTTTTACAGAAGCAGCGAATTTGCACGTGGAACTCCCCCTCGCTCGACAAGTTGACAAAGCATACGAAGCCCTTCAAAAGCGTGGTTATAGTCGCGCTGACACATCCGTTTTAATCAAACAATTTGATAAGGAATAATCACTCAGAAACGCATAGTCATGTGCGGCAATGATTGAGTTCAGTATATTCTAATTTACTTTTATCTACCTATAATACCCCTATAAAAAGAACTATGCCCTTGTGTAATACCCCTGAATATAGGTATTATGCTGAACATGTAGTTCACCTACTGAAGATCAGGGGAAACCAAGCGAGTATTTCTACTCATGGTAGTTGCCTGTGCTTTAGAACTACCTGAGATCTATTTGAAAAACAAATTGAGGATGTTTGAAAATGAAGAAAAGTATTTTCCTGGGCATGGTAGCCGCCACTGTATTCACAACTTCTGCAAACGCAGGTACTCTCGAAGATGTAAAAAAAGCAGGCGTTTTAAAATGTGGTGTAACGACAGGTCTTGCTGGTTTCTCTGCTGCTGATAAAGATGGCAAATGGACTGGTTTAGACGTTGATACCTGTCGCGGTGTCGCAGCAGCTGTTTTAGGAGATGCTACTAAAGTTAAGTTTAATCCGCTAACCGCTAAAGAGCGTTTCACTGCACTACAATCAGGTGAAATTGACATCCTTTCACGCAACACAACATGGACTTTGACTCGTGATGCTTCTCTTGGCCTAAACTTCACTGGCGTAAA
>NW_014590273.1:0-1187 GCF_000485595.1 Priapulus caudatus | reverse complement strand
GTCTATCTATCTATCTATTTATCTATCTATCTATCTATCTATCTATCTATCTATCTATCTATCTATCTATCTATCTATCTATCTATCTATCTATCTATCTATCTGTCTATCTATCTATCTATCTAGCTATCTATCTATATTTATTTATTTATTTAGTTATTTATATGCATTTCTGTATAACATAAACATGTTTTGTGCGTTTAGGGACACAGTTGGCGGCGGCTGGTCAAGAGAGGGATGTCACGTGGAGATTACGTCAGACACGCAGACGATTTGCGAGTGTGACCACCTGACAAACTTTGCCGTTCTAATGAGCATACTCCCAAATACGGTACGATTCGATAGCGTTGAAATCTATAGCCTTCTCTATGTGTTCTCACGACAGCATCGGATCCACAGACGGTTGTATTTTACCACTGACCAGCGAACGGTTGGTGTTTGTTTCAGGAGCGGAACTTCGCTCTTGATCTGGTATCGACCATCGGAATGTCCATCTCGACCATTGCCGTCTTCCTAACTATCGTAACATATGGCTGCCTGTGGAGGTAGCTATAACTTCAATTATACTACTACAGATATTAATAATAATTACAACGTTAATAAGGCGATGAGCCAATGCCTGCTTGCGTAATTTTTCGCGACACTAATTGCGAGATGCGAGAAAACAATAACAACTAGCCTTTTTTTATTTCGTCTTGAACGTTTCTTTTATTACCGCTTTTTAGTAATTCATTGAAGGTCGTAAGGATAGATAGTAGGCATAGGAATAAATGATATGAGTCTTAGACTGTGTTATAATTTGCAGAACGTTGCGTTCTGGCCGCGCCATCTTGCTCATCAACCTATGCGTCAGTCTGTTTCTATCCGCGCTTGCCTTCCTACTCGGGATCGAGCAGGTGGAGTATCAGGTATGTTATTGTTACGTATTTCTTTATAATACAAGAGGCCTTCTTAGCTCGAAGTATCTTGATTGAATTTAGCGTCATATTTTTTATTTTTTATTCATGAATGAAGTCGGCGTATTTGGTAAACGAAATTCTGGCTTATACAATTCCTGTAGTATGAGAAATAAATAGATAGATAGATCTAATAGCGTATTAAGTATACTTAGAGATCGATAGAGAGAGAGAGAGAGAGAGATAGAGAGAGAGAGAGAGAGAGAGAGAGAGAAGGGTGAGAGAGAAAGA
>NW_014590272.1:0-1187 GCF_000485595.1 Priapulus caudatus | reverse complement strand
AGATATAGATAGGCACAATACCCAATACGGTCAAGATACCACGTATTGTCAACAGACATGCAAGTAAGATAGTACACGTATTGTAGCATTGACCATAAGTACGTGAAATAGATACACGTATTGTACAGACATAAAGTACGGTAGATATAACAGATGCAACACTGTATATAAAGAAAAATCGCCTCAATTACCCCAACGCATTGTCTGTGGTTGTTAAAATCAAATCAACAGCCATGAGTCGGACACTAGCGAATATGATACATCGTGGATGCAGCGAAAGAGCGTTTCTACGATAGAACTATTTGAATGGCTGTCCTATTGCTGTTTCATATCCTCGTTAGGCAGAGATAATGAGCCGCGCTCACACAGCCGCAGCAGCAGCAGTATAGTACGCCATGGAACGCGGCAAAGATAGATAGTAGTACTAAAGCAAGTAGTAAGTAGTGGCATGCAAAAAGAGTAGTATAGCAGCAGCGCCAGAGGACAACAGGCACAGCAGCAGCAGCACAGCAAGCAGCAGTGAAGCAGGTAAGCAGCACGCAGTTAGGTCAGCTTGTCGGCATGATCAGCAGACTAGAATAGTAGCGAGAACCCTCGCGCGCAGAGCAGAATGGCAGAAGCAGCAAGTATAGTACGTAGCAGCGCAGTTATAGAGTAGTAGGAGCAGTAGCAGTAGTAGTAGTATATAGTAGTAGTAGAAGCAGCACAGTCGTCTGTTATACCATGCAGCGCCAGCAGCACAGCAGCAGCAGTAGCATGTAGGCAGCAGTAGCAGTAGTCAGCAGCAGCAGCGAGCAGCAGCATCAGCAGCGCAGCAGTATGTCAGCAGACAGATCAGCTAGTAAGTCAGGCAGACAGCAGTACAGCAAGCAGCAGCAGCAGAAGCAGTAAGGCACAGGCCGCAGCAGCAACAGTAGCAGCAGCAGTAGTAGCAGCAGCAGTAGCAGCAGCAGCAGCTGCGGACTGCGATCATTGGCTGTGAGTGCCTTACATGGGGGCTCTAATTGTCTCCCGCAGACCCGACCCACTCCAATACAGACATGCGGCCGGCAGAGAGAGGGGAGAGAGGGGGAGAGGGGGAGAGAGAGTGAGGCGGAGAGAGCAAGAGCGAGAGTTAAGACTAGCACAGAGAGAAAGAGAGATCCAAATAGCGAGAGAGAGGGGGAGAGAGAGAGTCGAACGAGCGA
>NW_014590271.1:0-1187 GCF_000485595.1 Priapulus caudatus | reverse complement strand
CCCAGCCTACTCTCTCTTCTCTCTCTCTCTTGGGATTGCTTCGTCTAGTCCCTTTACCTCCGCTCCGCGGCTCTCTCTCATTCTCTCTCGTCTCTCCTCACACACCACAGCCACCTCTCGTCTATCTCTCGTCCTCTCTCTCCTCTCTGGCTCTCTCTTCTCTCACTCTCTCTTCTCTCCTCCTTCCCTCCCTCTACTCTCTCTCTCCTTCTCTTTCTCTCTCTCTCCTTTCAACACACACACAACTTCTCTTATATATATATATATATGTGATATCCTCGCTTCTCCACCTCTCTCGCTGCTCTCTTCTCTCTCTACTCTCTCTTTCTCTTGTGCTTCTCTCCTCTCTCTCTCTCCTCTCTCTTTATCTCCTTTCTCTCTTTCCTCTCTCTCACTCTCTCTCTCTCTCTCTCCTTCTCTCTACTCTCTTCTCTCTCTTTCTTCCTTCTCCCTCTGGCATCTTCTGTTTGCAGTACCTCCCACTTCTCCATCCAATTCTCTCTCGACTCGCTCTACGCACTCACTCGCCCACCCCCCTTCGGCCCTTCCTGCATCTCTGTCTCTCTCTCTCTGTCACACTCGCCTACCATCTTTCTCCGCTGTAGCCGTTTGACATTCGCTTCGCATGCCACGCATGCAGATTTAATTCGCTCAAACCTATCTGCACAAGGCAGGACTCTCTGTGCTGAATGGCGAGGCCCACCGCCTGCCACCGCTGCAGCCACATCGATCCCCTATCTGTTTTGATATTAGGTACTAAACATTTCTGATTAGTGAAGATTGAAACCTGGCCGATTGCAGTGTTTCGGATAGTGAGAGTGAGAGTGAGACAGAAAACGCCTCGCGGTGGTTGGGTAGATATAGTTAGTTAACTCTCAAAATTGGCAATAACGGCTGTTAGTCTTTAGATCGTTAGTAAAACCACTACCTAACACCTCCCTCCCCACGCGACCCCCTACCTAACACTCCCCTCTTTACGCGACCCCCTACCTAACACCTCCCTCTCTACGCGACCCCCTACCTAACACCTCCCTCCCCACGCAACACCCTACCTAACACCTGCCTCCCCACGGGATCCCCTACCTAAAACCTCCCTCCCCACGCGACCCCCTACCTAACACCTCCCTCCCCACGCGACCCCCTACCTAACACCTGCCTCCCCACGGGATCCCCTACCTAAAACCTCC
>NW_014590270.1:0-1188 GCF_000485595.1 Priapulus caudatus | reverse complement strand
ATATATATATATATACTATATATATATATATATATATATAGATAGATATATATAGATATATATAGTAGAAAGGTTTTTTAGGTAGCACGATATTCAGATGTTTTATTTAAAAAAAAGAATAATCCGACATTTAGTTTTACACACGCGCTTTCATCTTAAAAAAAAGAAGAAATATATTATTATAAAGATGAAAGCCTTTGTGTAAAACTAAACGTCGGATTACTCTTTTTTTAAATATATATACATGACCAAATTATATCTCGATTTTTATTTACATCAAAGTCTTAATGCCAGGTCGATTTATATCAGTTGGTTGAAATCTTTGATCATGCTCTCACTTTCAAGTATATATCTATATAAGAAATTCAGCAAAAAATCGAAGTTTGTCTAATTTTAAATAACCAATTTATTTTCTCTCGCACACGCACACAAACACCCACACGTACAGACACGGTGACCGCGTACACGCACACGCAGACACACACCCGCACGAACACTTTGCCGGTGTGCGCGTGCCGAGCGCATGCTTGCGCAAAAAAACACTCTAAGCATCCGCAGCAACTCGGCATGTGACTGATTGCGTTCATGAATTGAAGCCTCTTATTTTCATTAACTTGAGCGACAAAGTGCAATAGGTTCGAAGTCGTTATACGTTGCGATGCAGTCACATCAAGCTACCGTTCCCGAGTTATTACATCCCGGAATGCATCGTTATTGTCTGTCCGGTTCTTCATACTCTGAGATTACCTGATATATATATATATACGATACTGTGCTGGCCCGTAGAGCATGTTGTGCCCTGTGTTGTGCTGTGTGTGTGTGTGTGTGTGTGCTGCGTTGTTAGCTGGCCGTGCGTGCGTGCGTGGCCGTTTGTGCGTGCGCGGACGAGTCGCAGCGGGCGTGCGGCTCTGCGTGCCGTGTGTTTCTGAGCGGTTCGAGCCAGATTGACAGATTAGCGGACCGTGGTACTGAGCGCCGGATTCTGATATGCCTTAGCTTGCCACCTGATTATCAGCGAGTCTACATTTGACGGTGTTTTACAACTTTGACAGACGATCCTTTCAGACCCTTCATTCTACATTACGACATTCGCAACGCAGACTACAGCGCCACCTCAGTGTCTCAACTCCGCAGCGACTAGGGCCTGCGAATATCCTCCAATATCCCATTGGCTTTGATACAAATTCG
>NW_014590269.1:0-1188 GCF_000485595.1 Priapulus caudatus | reverse complement strand
GTTGCCTTTATCCAAACATAATTGAGTTTGTGCGAGAGTACGTTATGTAGGATTTCCTTCTGTGAGACATAATAAAGTAATAATAAACTCAATTTTATACGGTTACTATCCACAGCAAGAACAGCGCACTCAATTGGAAGGTAGAATTGAATTAAAGGGATTGGGACAATGTCATAATTGAGATGGCGTCGACGGGCACACATACGCGCGAGGAATAACAAGAGACGCAATGGCGCTAGAAGTAGTGCCAGTCTAACCCGAAAATACTTACCCGCTGCTTACTCTTGTGAACGTGGATGAATACATTCATGTAGCAGATGGCTGTCACGGCTACAGGCGATATTAGACAGAGCGCTGCAAACAGGTGGCGGTGTAGCGGGCTCGTGTACCAATTCCACAAGCACAACTGCGAACGGGGCTCAAACCAGAAGCTGTTGTCGTAGAAGAACGGCGGCAGATTCATGACGAAGACGGCAAACCAGGTGACAACGACGATGGCGACGCATTGCTCGACGTGAACACGCGTCCGTAGACGTTGGAGTAGCAAATGGCGAACATACGACTGACACTGATGACCATAAGTGTGAAGAGCAAGGCTTTACACACGTTCATGCATGCGGCTAGCGTGAACGTGCGCAGAATCTTCGACCCCGTCAACACCTCCTGCTTGAGAAATCCTATAGTGAGAAACCCAGGGAAAGCGGGGTGTAGATCATTGATCTAGTAGTCATGTATTATTTGAGATGGAGAAATTGTGTTTATCTCATGGGAACTGGAATATATGAATTATTATCGCCGCTTATTCTATGAAAAATTCGGTTTGTGGGATTAAAATACAATTTTAACGGACAGTAAATGTTGAGTGATACGAAGAATAGAATTCATCACAGAGTTAGTGTATGAAATGCTATCACCGTCCTCACATTTACCTCAGTCACAGTCGTCAAAAGAAATACGCGTTCATAACCGTATAAGAACCATACAAGATTTTAGATTCATATAATTATATCATGATTATTATAGGACGGAATAAAGAGCACCGTTACGATTACACTAGATTGGTCAATCGAGAATCACTAGCGAGGCACATTGAAAAATAAATTAACGTTAGCAATTATATCCACAACAACATAGCGCGATTAAATTCAAACTGCGCATTAAATTAATTAGGCAAATTTAATGAATATA
>NW_014590268.1:0-1188 GCF_000485595.1 Priapulus caudatus | reverse complement strand
GGTTATAATTTCTATGGGGCAATTTGCTGTACTGTTCAGGCGTACGTTACAGTGTAACGGTATTTGCCACTGCCATGTGGCTACTCTGCCAGTGCATGTGTTGTCGTACTGCGGAGTTTTTTGCCGTTAATTGTTTCAGGGTGGCAGGCTTCTATTGCGCAGGCGTAGGCTTTGCGTAGGGTAACATGGATGAGTGCTACCATATTCTTGTCTTGCAGATAGTTTGTTGCTACTACGTTATGATGGGAGCTTTCCATCTGTTAATCTGAAGACACTTTAATACGTAGCGCCCATCTTCGTGGCAAAGCTTTCATCAAGGGATCCCATCGAACAATTTCTTTTCGAGAAAGGTTCCTGATACATCCCTGTGCATTGCCACTGTTTCGGCGTGTAGTGTGACCATTTGGGTAACAACAGGGTTTATAGAATCCCACCACTCCACCACAGAGTTCACCGCAGTATAGACGTTAGATGAGCGCGAGCGCGGCGTTGTCTCGCTCATGCCGGCACTTGTTCAGGTAATTTGTGTTAATGAGTGTAGGCGTCATAAGACAGGTACTGATGTCGCGATTTATTTCTGAAATGTGCGTAATTCCGAACGAGAATCAAGAACGAGAAGAAAAGAGAGAGAGAGATAGAGAGTCGCGCGAGATGCGGAGAAAGGAGCAGGGATGAGGACAGATAGAGAGACGAGAGAGAAGAGAAGAGAGAGGACGAGCAGAGAGAGAGAGAGAGCGGGGGATTGGAGAAGAGAGAGAGAGAGACAAAAGGGGAAATGTTGGGAAAGGATAAGCACAAACACTTAGGGAGGGGTGAAAGACAGGATGAGAGAGAAAAAAGGGGGAAGCGTGTGCGAGCGTACAGCATCGAATACACATTTTGATATCTGTGTGCCCTCAGAGACATTGCGCCAGAGGGAGCTAGCCTTGCCGAAACCAATAGCAACCTGGATGAGATAGCGATACTGGCGCTGCAGCTGCAGGAGCAAACGGGTGTGCGGTTACTCTGGGCGACTTGTAATCTGTTCTCACATCCACGGTGAGTGTATCCGTGCAGCTATGCGTGTACATGCCTGGCGTAGATGTCTGTGTGTGTGTGCTGTGTGTGCTGTCGTGTGCTGTGTGTGTGTGTCGCTGTGTGTGTGTGTGTCCGGTGCGTGTGTGTAATGTGTGTGCGTGTGCGCCGCGT
>NW_014590267.1:0-1189 GCF_000485595.1 Priapulus caudatus | reverse complement strand
GTGCTTCTCACCTCTCTGCAGGCATGGTGCGGAACAACGCGGAGGCGGCGGCGGAGTTCTCGCGCGGCGGCGGCCATGCCGTGCTGCTGCGAGCGATGCAGACTCGCGTCGACAAGCTCCGAGTCAAGGCAGCCTTCCTCCTCGCCTCGCTGTGCGCTGACGACGACGCCGTCAAAGGTACGTGCGAGAGGTCGCGACCCCTGTGAGGTCACGAGCCCGTGAGGTCACACGTAGACGGAAGTCGCCGTCAAATGTACGTGCGAGAGGTTACGACCCCGTGATGTCACGTGAGGTCGCAACCCCGTGATGTCACGTGAGGTCGCGACCCCGTGATGTCACGTGAGGTTGCAACCCCATGATGTCACGTGAGGTTGCAACCCCGTGATGTCACGTGAGGTCGCGACCCCGTGATGTCACGTGAGGTTGCAACCCCGTGAGGTTGCAACCCCGTGATGTCACGTGAGGTCGCATACCCGTGATGTCACGTGAGGTCGCGACCCCGTGATGTCACAGGAGGTCGCTACCCTTGCTTAGATTCCCATGATTGCATGCTAATCTGCCATGGTTGTAGCCGTCGTAGATACCCTGCGAGTCAGGGACCGCTCTCACCTATATCTCTCACTCCCGCAGACACTCTGTGTGACATGGGTATACCCTGCGAATCAGGGACTGCGCTCACCTATATCTCTCACTTCCGCAGACACTCTGTGCGACATGGTATACCCTGCGAGTCAGGGACCGCTCTCACCTATATCTCTCACTTCCGCAGACACTCTGTGTGACATGGGTATACCCTGCGAGTCAGGGACCGCGCTCACCTATATCTCTCACTTCCGCAGACACTCTGTGTGACATGGGTATGCCAGAGCAGCTTGCCGGACTGTTGAGAGCCGAACACGACCCGACGCACGAACACCTCACTAGCGCCCTCTTGGCGCTGGTCACCGACCACGCGCGCGCGGCCGCGGAGTGCCAGAGGGAGGAGCTGGGGCTGCGGAGGCTACTGGAGGCGCGCGTGAAGGAGCTCGCGGGCAGGGAGGAGTGTCAGGTGAGGCGCGGGGGCCAGAGGGATCCCCCGCCAACGAAAAGAAAGCTTTCCGCAATTTTTTAAGTTTTTACGGGCAATCTTTACGAATATGTATATATATATATACATGTATATCAAGAGCGTATTAACATGTATATATAT
>NW_014590266.1:0-1190 GCF_000485595.1 Priapulus caudatus | reverse complement strand
GGCAGGTGGGCTGAACTCGCCCTATGGGGCGGTCCGTTGCGGCCATCGGCGGCCAGTCGAAGGGGCGGCTAGTGGTGGGGGCGGCAGACGTAGCGGCGTCGGCGCCACCGCAGCCCTGCGGTAGGGCGGCTGCGCTGGGCGCGGGCGACGATGGAGGCGCCTGCCGCGGCGCCAGCGTCAGGTCGACGACGAGGATGACGCATAAAATACCCGCATGAAATACCCGCATAAAAATACCCGCACAAAATACCCGCATGACGCATAAAATAGCGGTGAAAAGCGCGCGACAAAACACAAAAAAACAATTTTAAAATAGAACGGTGAAACAATTTAACCGGAATGGTGAAGCACCGCGCCGGTCAGGCGCGACACGGGAACGTAATGGCCGGCCGATCTGCATCTTATGCGTTCGGGAATAGCTCCGGGAACAACCGATGCCAGTCGTAATCGGCGTCGTTGCGGCGGCGGAACTCGTCGTCGCCGGGTTCGGACCAGAACTCGTCGTCCCTGGCGTTGACGGCCCAGTTGTACCCGACGGCCCACCATGAGACCGCGTCGTTGTCCCCGTCGTCGGCGTCGCTCGCTTGGGGGCTTGACCGGGAGCAGGCGGCAGAACTTACTGCCGCGGGGAGCTCCTCGGGGAACAGCTCCGGCCACAGCCGATGCCAATCCCCGTCGGGGACGCGGCAAAGTGGCTCGTCGTCGCCGGGCAGGGCCCAGCGTTCCTCGTCGCTGGCGTCCTCCCAGGGGCCGACGTCCTCCCAGGCGGCCTCGGCGTCGTCGCTGTCGTCGTCGTCGCCGCTGTCGTCCCAGTCTGTGCCGTCCTGGAAATATCCCGCTGATGCCGGAAGCCCGGAGCCCGGAGCCCGGAGCCCGGAAGCCCGGCTGGTCCCGGAAGCCACCCCCGACGACCCAGTTGGTGCGGTGGTCGGGCAGGATGATGACGCTCTTCACATATGTTTATTTAATTTTATTCTAATAGATTTTAGTATTTTAATATGCAACAGACAATAAAACAATCACACAAAAACAATTTTCCGGCTGCCGCCTTCGTCCTCGTCGCTGTCGTCGTGCTCCCGGCTGTCCTGTTGTTTGTGCCTCATCGTCGCCAGAAGTCGTCTTCCTCCTCTTCGTCGTCTTCCTCCTCTTCGTCGTCTTCCTCCTCGTCGTGCTGCATGTCCTCCTCGTCG
>NW_014590265.1:0-1190 GCF_000485595.1 Priapulus caudatus | reverse complement strand
AGTAGTTAGTAACTCTTTATTCTCAGTAGTTTAGTAACTCTTTATTCTCAGTAGTTAGTAACTCTTTACTCCCAGTAGTTAGTAACTATTTATTCTCAGTAGTTAGTAACTGTTTATTCTCAGTATTTAGTAACTCTTTATTCTCAGTAGTTTAGTAACTCTTTATTCTCAGTAGTTAGTAACTATTTATTCTCAGTAGTTTAGTAACTCTTTATTCTCAGTAGTAGTAACTCTTTACTCTCAGTAGTTAGTAACTATTTATTCTAAGTAGTTAGTAACTCTTTATTCTCAGTAGTAGTAACTCTTTATTCTAAGTAGTTAGTAACTCTTTATTCTCAGTAATTAGTAACTCTTTATTCTCAGTAGTTTAGTAACTCTTTACTCTCAGTAGTTAGTAACTCTTTACTCCCAGTAGTTAGTAACTATTTATTCTCAGTAGTTTAGTAACTCTTTATTCTCAGTAGTTAGTAACTCTATATTCTCAGTAGTAGTAACTATTTATTCTCAGTAGTTAGTAACTATTTATTCTCAGTAGTTAGTAACTCTTTATTCTCAGTAGTAGTAACTCTTTATTCTAAGTAGTTAGTAACTCTTTATTCTCAGTAATTAGTAACTATTTATTCTCAGTAGTTAGTAACTGTTTATTCTCAGTAGTAGTAACTCTTTATTCTCAGTAGTAGTAACTATTTATTCTCAGTAGTTAGTAACTCTTTATTCTCAGTAGTTAGTAACTCTTTACTCTCAGTAGTTAGTAACTCTTTATTCTCAGTAGTTAGTAACTCTTTATTCTCAGTAGTTAGTAACTCTTTACTCTCAGTAGTTAGTAACTGTTTATTCTCAGTAGTTAGTAACTGTTTACTCTCAGTAGTTAGTAACTCTTTATTCTCAGTAGTTAGTAACTCTTTATTCTCAGTAGTTAGTAACTCTTTACTCTCAGTAGTTAGTAACTGTTTATTCTCAGTAGTTAGTAACTCTTTACTCTCAGTAGTTAGTAACTGTTTATTCTCAGTAGTTAGTAACTGTTTACTCTCAGTAGTTAGTAACTCTTTATTCTCAGTAGTTAGTAACTCTTTATTCTCAGTAGTTAGTAACTATTTATTCTCAGTAGTTAGTAACTATTTATTCTCAGTAGTTAGTAACTCTTTACTCTCAGTAGTTAGTAACTCTTTACTCTCAGTAGTTAGTAACTG
>NW_014590264.1:0-1190 GCF_000485595.1 Priapulus caudatus | reverse complement strand
GACTACAACTCACGCTCGCGCTTTCCCTTCACACCGTGTGTGTGTGTGTGTGTGTGTGTGTGTGTGTGTGTGTGTGTGTGTGTGTGTGTGTGTGTGTGTGTGTGTGTGTGTGTGTGTGTGTGTGTGTGTCGTGTGTGTGTCGTGTGTGTGTCGTGTGTGTGTGTGTGTGTGTGTGTGTGTGTGTGTGTCGTGTGTGTGTGTGCGTGTGTGTGTGTGTTTGTGTATGTGCGTGCGTGTGCTCGCGTATGTCCACAGCGAGTTTATTAGCAGAATTCGCCAGAACGAAAATGAATCGCAATTGCATATATATTAGTCTCGTGATGTTTTCATCTATGGGCGGTTTCATTGCGCCGTCGCAGCCCATAGCAACGCTTGATTTATGTGCGGCTGTCTGATCCACACACACACGCGTCCTCAGGCTAATGCATATGCATGTCCACCAGGCCGCTCCTCTCTCTATTTCTCCCCCCATTGCACGTTTAAACGTCTTTATGTTGGACACGAACTATTGATTCCGCGTACAAACTGTGCCGACAACAACCGGTATACACGAGTAAGCGCAAGGTTGCGTTAGCGTAATAATAAGGAGTTCTCTTGTAAAACATTTATTTACAAGCAAACGATCACAAAGGCAACAAACTACTCAGTCGATAAGGTTGCAATGATGAACGTCTCGTCTTCTTTAAACCCCACAAGGCCCGCTGCTATATATATGATATATAAAAATATATATATATAAATAATATATATATATATCGCGCTCTGTATGATAGTACTATATATATATATATATATATAGGCTGCGCACGATAGTATATATATATATATATATATATATAGTAGATTATATACAGATATATATATACATCCTGTCATCCTGTTATCCTGCTCTCCTGGGGGTGTGTCAGTCGTCGTTTTACTGTTCCGCCCCAGGCCATTGTCTTCAGCGGGAAAATGTCGGCAATCATGAGTAATAATACAGCTTATGTTAATAGCTACTGCTTTCATTATTAAGCGCATAATGGGATTATAGGATAGGGAGTCGAATCATATCGATGCTTAACATCTACACCTGTAGGTCATGTGTCTGCTCGCTAGGCGCTTACACTGTCTGCCGAGCGACGAGCGGCGATTCCTGGGGGACGCGAGGAGGAAAGAGCGTGTGTGAGTGTGTGTGTGTGTGTGTGTGT
>NW_014590263.1:0-1191 GCF_000485595.1 Priapulus caudatus | reverse complement strand
TTAACTCCATCACCGTAACCTGAAACCCTACCCCTTTTTTGAAACTTTCCCGAATTTTTAAAAATACTAAGAAACATGGGGTAGGGTTTCAGGTAGCGCCCAGACGGCCGCATGGTTACCAAATGTCTGGCCCCGTGGCTACATAGACGGCCCCGGGCTACCAAAAATCTGGCCTCGGCTACACTCAGGCGGCCGCGTGGCTACACTCCCATGGTCCGCCGTTGGCTACACGTTCCCATGCCGCGTGGCTACACTCCATGGCCGGTGGCTACACTCCCATTGCCGGTGGGCTACATGACACTCCCATGCGCCGGCGTGGCCTACACCTGCCCATGGCCGCGTGGCTACACTCCATGGCGCTGTGGCCTACACTCCCATGGCCGCGTGGTACAACTCCATGCGCGCGTGGCTACACTCCCATGCCGCGGTTGGCTACACTCCCAATGAGCCGCGTGGACATAACATCCCATGGCCGGTGGTCTACCACTCCCATGCGTCGTGGTACACTTCCATGGCCGCGCCCACCGTCGTGCGCTACACTCCCGATGGCCGCGTGGCCCTACACTCCCATGGCCGCGTGGCTACACTCCCATGGCCGCGTGGCTACACTCCCATGGCCGCGTGGCTACACTCCCATGGCCGGCGTTTTTTCGGCTACACGTGGGCCGCGCAAATGGTTACATCAGACGCGCGCCGCGTGTTGACTTTTTTGGTAGGCTCTTGCCTACAAGTAACAAATAGGTGTGCAACGAGGTGGGCTTCAGCAAAATCCTAGTAATTTACTTAATTTCTACGGAATTACCGATTTTCGAAAATTCAGGCGTCAGGAAATACGCGCAATGATCTCAAATTTTTGGGTTAAGAATAGTAATGAAAATTGTAGTAGCTAGATTAAAAAGATTCTAGATAAGAAATAGGTAAGGATGTTATGTTAGCCGGAGGCCACATTGACAACGGTTATTCGTCAATATTCTATTGGATCGGAATGAGATATCGATTAGCAAATAGATCGCGTGTATGCCCTAGACGTCCTCTATCATCACCCAAATATCGCCCACAGTTGCCTTGTTCTTTAGTATTTTGTGTTAAAAATTCCAGGGAAAGTTTCAAAATAGGGGTAGCGGTTCAGGTTACGTGAATGGAGTTTACTGGGTAGGGTTTAGGTGTAGCGCCCAGAATGTGTTATTCGCG
>NW_014590262.1:0-1191 GCF_000485595.1 Priapulus caudatus | reverse complement strand
CAGCTTTAAAACCCTTGGTTAAGGTCGCTTCTGGTGGTGAGTTGTCGCGTATCTCTCTGGCGATACAAATGATTGCGGCTCAGCAAGTAACCTTACCTGCACTTATTTTTGATGAGGTGGATACAGGCATCGGTGGTGGCACAGCAGAAGTGGTTGGTCAGCAGCTGCGAAGTATTGGTAATAGTCTGCAAGTGTTATGTGTGACGCACTTACCTCAGGTGGCTTCACAAGCGCATCATCATTACAAAGTTACCAAAGCGAAAGGAAAATCAAGTACTTCAACGGGGATATTGAAACTAGAGGCTCAAGATAGAGTGGCAGAGATTGCGCGCATGATGGGTGGTGTGGAAATCACTGCCCGTACGCTTAATTTGGCAGCAGAGATGTTATCCAAGCCATAACTTTGTCTTTTCAGGGAGCTGGTTTCTTTTAGGAGTAGAGCTAGCGGGGCTACTATCTATTTGCTCAAGTGCTTTAGGGGCGTGTTTTACTTTTTGTAGCGATGGTTGAGCCATGCTGATTTGCGTTTCGGGGGCTAAATCAAGGGTGTTTTCTGGTATGTATGGAATTGCTTCTTCTTGGTCTGATCGTATTTGCTCAATACCTTGTAGGCGTTTATCATTTTGGTTGGTGGAGAGAGAGCGATCAACCCCATCTTGTTTGTCTAAATAATCAAGAACGCCATCATTGTCGGTATCAAGTATACTACCTTCATTGATTGTTAAGGCAATATCGCCATCATCATTGGCATCTTGATAGTTAGGTACGCCATCATTGTCAATATCATCGTTAATGGGGGAGCCATCTTGATTCGGGTCTTCATGGATTGTTAACACGCCATCATTGTCATCGTCATTGTCCAAGGCATCAATAATTCCGTCATGATCAGAGTCTTGTGGATTGTCCAGCATGATCCCAATTTCTAGCGCATCGGGAATCGAGTCACTGTCAGAATCACGTTGCAAGGGGTTGGTGCCGATTCTTATTTCAATTAGATCGCTAATGCCATCGTTATCTTGGTCTATGTTTGGGTCAATGTCTGCGGCGTGGGTTTTAGGTGTGTTGGCATCATTTGATGCATACGTTTGAAATTCATTTAATTCCTCATTTGATAACGGCCTAGAGCTTATATTCTTTATTTTTGCATCGAGATAATCTGGCGTACCATCTTGGTCGCTATCAGGGAATGTG
>NW_014590261.1:0-1191 GCF_000485595.1 Priapulus caudatus | reverse complement strand
GTTTTAAATTCTTCAACTTCAGGCTCTTCATCTTCATCTAAGCTACCATCTGGTGCATCGCAACCAAATGCTTTCTTCGCTGAAATACAACCTAGCGGAATCACAAACAGTGTTAACACTGTTGAAACCACGACACCAAACAATAACGAAATTGCCATACCTTCAAAAATCGGGTCACTCAAAATAACACTAGAGCCACCAACAAGTGCCAAAGCGGTAATAACAATTGGACGTGTACGCGCCTGACACGAGTTAAGTACCGCATCCTGCACGTTTATTCCACGGTTAACCTCATGCTTAGTGAAATCAACCAGGAGTATAGAGTTCCTGACGATAATCCCCGCCAACGCAATCCAACCAATCATTGACGTCGCAGTAAACTCAGCGTCAAACAACCAATGACCAGGAATGATACCCACTAAAGTTAGCGGTATAGGTGCCATAATAATTGATGGGAAGATAAAGTTTTTAAACTCAATCACTACCAGCATATAAATAAGCACCATTGCCAGCATGAATGCACCACCCATATCGCGGAACGTTTCATAAGTAACTGTCCACTCACCAGTCCATTCAAAGCCGCTCTCGCTACTGCTAGACGGCGAACCAAAATAGCCTCCAAACAAGAAGCCATGAGCGACTTGAATGCCATCAGGAGAAACATAATCTTCCAGCATTTCGTCAACTTGGAACATGCCGTAAATAGGCGCAGCTAATTCACCTGCATTTTCACCAGTAACAAATTCAACATCACGTAAATCTTTATGGAAGATAATCTCTTCTTCTACATCTTTTACAAATCGACCCAGCTCAGATAAAGGCAACATAGAGCCATCAGGCGAAGCGATTGGAATAGAACCTAAACGAGAAAACTCAGATCGCGCAGCCAAAGGCACTTGTAAAACGATGTAAGTCGGATCGACCACTGAGCCACGTTTCAAATCACCAACGACAAAACCACCCATTGCCATTTCAAGGGTCATATTGATTGAATCAATACTGACACCTTTGCGTAATGCTTTATCTCGGTCTGCTTCAAAACGCCAGATTTCATAAGGCTCTTGAAGATAATTATCAACGTCAGTAATACTGTCAGCCTGCTCAAACATTTCTGTCATATCACGCGCGAACTGGCGACGCGTTTCAGGATCAGGGCCATAAATTTCAGCAACAACCGATTGCAATACTGGC
>NW_014590260.1:0-1191 GCF_000485595.1 Priapulus caudatus | reverse complement strand
CTCTCTCTCTCTCTCTCTCTCTCTCTCTCTCTTGCCCTCCCTCGGTTAGTAGGGGGGCAACCATGCCAGGGAGGCAGCTACAGTAAGTAAAGTGGGCAATCACGGTTAGTAAGAGGGCAACCATGGCGGGGGGGGCAACTACGGTGAGAAGGAAACGGCAAGCACAGCAGGGGAGACAACCACGATAGGTAAGGGAGGGTAACCACAGCAGAAGGTGGGGGGGGGAACCTCGGTATGTAAAGAGGACAGCCATAGCAAGTAAGGAAAACAACCGCAGCGAATAAGAAGGGCAACTACGGCCCCAGGTCTAGAACTATAGCCCTTCGCTCTAGCTACGGCCCTTGTTGGCGCTGTGGTAAAATTCGAGCTGTGGAGTAGCCGTGTCTCGGTCGCGTTTCCGCGCTCTAGCAGTGACTCTAAAACATCTTAGAGTGTCTCCATTAGTAGTATCTCCATTATAATCTACGATGTGAACAGCGACGTGAGAGAGTCGCTTAATGAACGCTCGCTAGCAGAGAAACATCGCGTTGCTCGTGTATTTAGAAGCTGCTTGCGTGTACGTGGGTGTGTGCGTGTGTGCGTGCGTGCGTGCGTTCGTGTGTGTGCGTGCGTGCGTGCGTTCGTGCGTGCGTGTGTGCGCGTGTGTGTGTGTGGGTGTGTGCGTGTGTTAGTAGCTGGTTGCATCGACCGACTGGCGGACTATGAGCGAGCGCGTGCGGCCGCTTAGCGTGATTAAATCATCGCCGCTGGCTGTGTGTCAGTAGCCATTAACTATACGATGCCCGGGTGGCTGCTTGCCTCCTTCTCCTCCTCCTTCTTCTCCCCTCTCTCCTCCTTATGCCCTGCTCTACCTCCGCTTCTTTCCTTCTTCCTACTCCTCCTCCTCCCCTTCTCCTCCTCCCCTTCTCCTCCTCTTCCTCGCTCCCTCCTGTTTCTTTTTTGCTACTTCCTCCTCCTCATCCTCCTTCACTTCCTCCCCCTCCACTGCCTCCTTGTTATCACCTGCCTCATCCTCCTCTGCCCACAGCTCCTCCTTCTCCTCCTTCACCACTGTGGCACTGAAGAATATATTATTTTTATTTTTCGTTCTAGGTGAGCCACAAGTAGCTGAGCTGTTGTCTTTGCTCAATAGGTCTGTGTGGGACAGTACGCGTGAAGCTGAGTAGGTAACATATTGCTGCTTGGTCGGTC
>NW_014590259.1:0-1192 GCF_000485595.1 Priapulus caudatus | reverse complement strand
ATTGTATGCAAAAATTATATTCCTATTTGGTTTGCAGCCGTCTTATTAGTGAAGAATGAGTCAAGAAATTTAGAATTGATACTTCGATAAGCGATGTCATTGCTGGTTGACCGTGCGTTTACACGTAGGATGGCGGCAGTCTGTGCACGAACAATTACAAAATAAGTCGGTAAATAAAGTGTTATTATTGATGATTTGAGAGGGTTTACCGCGTTATATAGCATATATTTTCATAGCTTTCATGCCATTTACCGGCTGATGAGTGATTAGTTCGGTGTGCCAGGTTACTTTTGCAGGCACGCTCGCTTATTGGGTCACGGCTTATTTGTCCCGCTATGTTCTAACTCGGGCGCTAATTGATTGTTATGGGTGAAGCAGAAAGCGTGACGTTGGAGGCCTAACTGTTGGCTTTATGCTGTTGCAATTGGACGGCGGGGTAATGCAGTAGCTTATGTTAGCAATCGTGATATCGGCTGGAAATGTATTCAAAACGAGGCCGCCATAAAAGCAAGGAAGTGTAATCGTATGTGATGATATTATTGACGCAAGTTTTATTATGCCTGACGGCCATGCGGATTTCATTATTGGGTTTAAAGCATGTGGTCATCGCCGGATTTACTGCGTAGCATCGCGGATGATAGGGTGATGGTGGGCGAGGTATCTGCTGGTGATGGTTGTGGTCTTTGCGAGCTGTAGCAAAATTTGGAGATGCTCCAGGTGATGTAGCCTTTGAAGTTATAGCAATATAAGTATTTGCAATTAAATGTATTGGACAGCATTGCCTGGTGCGTTTACTGTTTGCTTCGACATATCTGCAAGGACGTGGTTTTTGCCGGGAAGCGTGTTGCGATGACAGATATGCCGCAAATGATTGCTATGTATAACGGTATGGGCGGTGGTGCAGCGGCTGCAATTGCCGCTGTCGAATTAGTTAAGTTATCAAGTGGTGGTGAGAGTCACGGTTTAACCATTCAGATACTGGCGGTCTTAGGTGCGGTGATTGGCGCGATTTCGTTTTCTGGTTCTGCCATTCTTACTGCAGAAGGTGTTGGGGCATCGGGAGAGCCAAGGTTGACCAATAGTATGCCCAGTTTTTCCTGAGCGCCGTGCATATGTGAGCTTTTTTCAGACACAATAAAGTAGCTTCCATGAGTAAATGATTGACGAATACTAAAGTAGTGCTGGGGTAGGC
>NW_014590258.1:0-1192 GCF_000485595.1 Priapulus caudatus | reverse complement strand
ATGTCGTGTGGTTTGCCGTTGCTGCATAAGCCATTAAAGCAAGGCGAGCTGAAAATGCTCTTGCGTCGTTTATTGCAGGATCAGAAGCTCAGTAGAGCAAACATTAAGGACTGAGAGTTTAATAGGCTACTATTAATAGGTTTGTTTTGACTCATGTCGGCTGGAACTCTGTGGAAATAATGGGACAGAGTAGAAGTTCGCGCAAATCTTCAATATTATTTTGCTCAGTGTCAGAGGCGAGGGCTTGTACTCTGTTGATCACCACTCCTATCAGTGTTAATCCCCGTTGACGAATCGCTTCCGTTGTCAGTAATACATGATTGATACAACCTAATTTATCCTCTGCAATTAGTATGACGGGTAATTTTAAGGCTTCACACAGATCAGCATTTAATCCATCTTCGCATAATGGTGAGTAAAACCCGCCTGCTCCTTCGACATATAACAATTGATCGCTTTGTAACTCGGCGAGGCAGTGTTGTTGCAATTGGTGCAGTGTTAGTTGGCGGTGTTCCAAACGTGCAGCGCGTACAGGGGAGATCGGAGCTTTAAAGCGATTGGGGCAGATGATATCGAGATGATCTAGCTTATTGGCAGCGGTGGCTAGTTTCCATGTGTCAGTTTGCGTGATGTCATCGCTCCAACCAGATTCGACAGGTTTACGGGGGGCAATATCAAAACTTTGTCCGAGGAGGTGGTGGATTATTTGGCAGCCTACCCATGTCTTGCCAACATTAGTATCGGTTCCCGTGATAAAAATGCCGTGTGAGACATCAATATTCTCAAAAAGCGTGTTAAATTGTTCTTTTAAAGGCTTATTCAATTGCTTGTCCGGTTCGACCATTTTTGCCAAAAAGCAATGACTCTGCTTTGCCGACAACATCTTTTTCAGATAAGAAGCCAAAGGAGCGACTGTCATTGCTATTGTCGCGGTTATCACCTAATAGAAATAAGTATCCTTCAGGTACCTGTTGTTCTTGCATAAAGCGTGAGAATGGTTTTTTTACGTTGATGGAATTGAGATGTAACTGCGGCAGTCCTCTGCCATTAACATAGACCATAAAATTTTCGATGCGTACACGATCACCACCACGGGCGATAAGGCGTTTGATGTAATGAGTTTTATGGTCTTTTGGGTAAAGAAATACCAATATATCATTGGGTTTCATGCTTTGTTATTATAGCCTTCTGC
>NW_014590257.1:0-1192 GCF_000485595.1 Priapulus caudatus | reverse complement strand
CGAGACCCGTATACCAAATAGACAATGCCGAATGGAGTGAGGACCACAATGATATATATCAATATATATATATATATGTATATAGTTTAGCAGTCCTGCTTGTATTATTTCTACTAGTACTACCCAAGTACATGTAGACTATAGCAAATAAATTTCAGACGTGTTGCTTTTTTAATGTATGTTTTGCAAACTAAAATAAATACATTACACATTGTGTAGTTTTATCTTTAAAAAGTTATTGATTTGCTTATTTATTTAACGAAGAACATGTTTTGCCCTGCCCTGGGCTCATCAATGCATCTTTGCTAGTTATTTAGATACATGTCGAAGTAAATTGCTTTATACTTATTTATATACTTTATGAACAAATTAATGTTTTTTGCGTACAGATATTTTTGCGAATTCAGACTTGACAGACAATTTCGCAGTGAGTGGAATATGAATTATTCGGAATAAATTATTTGCATGTTCTTATTTTCGCAGTAGGGGACGCGTTCGCGAAATTCACATAGATTAACACATATACATGGTTTAAACAACAAAACTAATTAATAAAAACAAACACAGGTTCATCTTAAATTCTGGCGTGACTAATGCACCGGTTTCATATTATACATAAGGGCAATCGTCCCAGAGAAACAATTAAGCTACGAGAGCTAAACACTGGGCAACACACAACACTGTTTTTCAGTCAAATGACACAACTGAGGGACACAAATTTGTCAGTGCACAACACACGGTAACCATTTTGTCCAAGATTGGGCTCTTGTCCTCTGATTTTGTGATTAGATAGTCAATTGGACATATCATATTAAAAATTTCTGGCGCACAGTACCAATAACACGCTCGACGTGTATTCTCACGTTGGCAATCTTCCGAGTTTGTTTAACCTCGACTGCACTCAGCTGACTTTTGCCTCGAGTGAAAGCAGGGTACATAACCTGGGCTTTTTTTAGTCCCACCAACTACTGGATCTCAAATTCCCGGTCGAGAAAAGTTGAATTTGCCGTTAAATGTTTGTCAGTCACTCGTCTACCCCATCCGTTAGAAATAAAACTAACAGTTCCATGTGGAGTGATACCAATCAGGTATTTAGCAGTGTTGTGGTGTTTATAGTTTGACCACGTTTGCACCCGTGCAGTCATGTTAGATGGTCTATCGATGAATATTTCGAAACAGTCGATGATCACAG
>NW_014590256.1:0-1192 GCF_000485595.1 Priapulus caudatus | reverse complement strand
CTCTCTTCTCTCTCTCTCTCTCTCTCTTTTTCTCTCTCTCTCTCTCTACCACTTTTATGTCACTCTCTTTCTCTCTCACTCTCTTTTTCTCTCGCACGCTCTCGTTTCCTCTTGCTCACTCTCCCCCCGCCCCTGCCTCCCCTTCCTCTTCCCCTCCCTCTTCGCCTTCTCTCTGTATGCCCACTGTGAGTTTCACGAGCTGCTCTCTATATTTACAGCCCTTTCAGCACCCTTACTCTCTATATAATATAAAGCGAGTAACTAACTATTAAACGCTGTAGTGCGTGAGCGTTCGTATGGTGTGTTGTGTGTGTTATGCTGTGTATGTGAAGAAGAGAGGATGATAGGGAGGGGAGGATGGGTGTAAAAATCATTAGAATTTCTAGAATAGAAGTTACAGGCATATTTCCGGTAAAAATGGGCGACAACAACGAAAATCGGCAACGACACACTATTTTTAATCACCAAACGAAATTCTGTCCATGTTGTGAATACTACCCCCGTAGGGCCATCAAAATAGTAGACGTGTTCCCTCACCTAACCCAGTGGTCGTGCTTATATTTATATATTCTATCGCTGTGTATGGGCAGATATGCGGAGAGAAAGAAGCCATGGGAGGTGGAGGCGTCTTTCTGAACGAGCATTCATTCATGAGCGAGCGGTCTCTAATCTGGTGATAACTGTGGTGATAGATTGTACACTGTTGTTTACTCGATAGCGTATTTGATATCGCACTCTGCATGGCGATGTGATTGGTTGATTCTTTCGCGCGAAATATGATCACATTATGTTTACATCTGACATCTCCTATCGCATCCTACCATTATCCTCTTTTCTCCCTCCCTACACCCCCCCTCCTCATGCACCCTGCATACTCCCAGCTAGCAACAATATTCACGCTTCGTGGCCTACCTCTTTCTAACATTTTCCGATTTTCCAGCATCCACCCTGAATCCTACCAGCTTCCACCCTCCCAGAATCCTTTCAACTTCCATCATCTATCCCCCTACCTTGCTCTCAGCTTCCTTCGAGTATCCGTTCAGCTTCAACCCTCCTCCCAGATTCCTCCAAAATCCCCCAGCAGTATTCATACAGCTTTGCTGGCTATAGTTGTCACAACGTGCGTAGAGAGAGTCATACGCGGTCTAGTTTATACGTCTACGGGGATGCGCTTCTAATCGTCGCAATATAT
>NW_014590255.1:0-1193 GCF_000485595.1 Priapulus caudatus | reverse complement strand
CCCTCCACATTACGAGGATATTTATCACTGGTGAGGATGATTTGTTTCTGCCCTTCTAGCAAGGTATTAAATGTATGGAAAAACTCTTCCATAGAACGCGTTTTTCCAGAGAAAAACTGAATATCATCAATGAGTAAAGCATCTGCTGAGCGATAGAAGGTTTTAAATTCGTTGATTTGATTGTTACGCAAGGCATTGACTAAATCGTTAACAAAATTCTCCGAAGTGAGATAAACCACATGGGCACCTGGCTTATCTTCGAGAATGCGGTTTCCAATGGCATGCATTAAATGGGTTTTTCCTAAACCAGAGCTTCCATAAATGAACAAAGGGTTATAGGAGTGACCAGGGTTTTCGCTAACTTGTAAAGCAGAAGCCCGTGCGAGCTGGTTAGATTTACCCTCTACAAAGTTTTCAAACTTCATTGTTTGACTAAGGTTGTTGGTAAAGAGATGTTTAACACTGGCAGCTGAAGGCATATGGTTAGTTACTGGTGTTGCCTGCACTGTGTTGTATAAATCGTATTGTTGCCCTTGTTGTGACATTGGCGGCGAGGGGGGCGGTGGGGGTTGTGTGTGCAATGGGGCTGGTGAGGATGAGCCTATTTGTAATATTACTTGAGTTGAGTTATTAGTGGTTATCGCTCGCACACATTCACTGATACGTGGTAAATGATGATCACGTACGTGTTGCAAAACAAATTGATTAGGTGCCAGAAGGAAAAGCGCATCGTCATGATGGGTACCGTGCAAAGTACGTAACCATGTATTTATTTCTTGATCTGGAAGTTCTTGTTCTAGGTGTTTTAAGCATTGTTGCCAAAGCATTATTGCTTTTCCTTGTAGTGTAATTTATATGGTCGACAATACAGTGAGATTTTTATATTCGTTTAAAGGTTGATAGTGCATGGGCATCAACAGGCATCAAACGATGCGTGCGATTAAACTGTAGATGTGGTCGATACTGTATTTAAGACTGGGCAGCTATTATGATACCCTTAATACCTAGTTATCCACAAGTAAAATAATGATATCCACAGATGGCTGTGGAGAGAATTGTTTTAGTTAAATTTTTGATAATATTAGTTATTTCTGAATTAAGTTATGGGCTAGAATCAACTTATTCATACATCTTGCTGATTTATATTAAATTAATAATTATGTCATATTGTTGATGGTTTTGGGCGGATGTTA
>NW_014590254.1:0-1193 GCF_000485595.1 Priapulus caudatus | reverse complement strand
TGCAACTGAACCGCAGAAATTCAGCAATTCTAAGTTGCTTCGAACGGTCAGTGAGAGCCACATCGTATTTCTTGCTGCGAGTGAAGACAGTCTTCAGCAGATCGTCTGATCGAGATTATTGCCCACGCATGGCACGCACGTCGCATACGCCATGTCATCTTCACAGACGCAACCATACACGCAACGGGCGAACGCATCAGCTCACAAACGCCCCATGCAGCCCGCACGGCAAGCACGCATGCACAGACGCAGCGCATGCACGCATCAGGAACGCACGTCATGCACGTATCAGACGCAGAGCACGCACGCCGGCACGCACTAAGCACACGACACGCACGCACAGACATAACACGCACGGCACGCTCGCACCGTGTACGCGCAACACGGCAACGCACGCACGCACGCAACGCAGCGCACGTGTAAGTGGCACACACGACGCAGCGTACGCACGCGGCACAGACACAGCCAGCCGCACGCACACTGGACACAAGGTCATGTAGTCAGTCTCACACACACGTACAGCACTACTATAGAAACGACGCACGGTGGACGCACGCACGGCACGCAGCACTCATATTCACCTGGAGCGCATTCGGCAGCGCCCAGTTAAATCAGCGAGAATTTAGCCGAGAGAAGCCAAGCGGACTCTGCTGGCTGTTGCTGGCTCGGCTCTTGCTACCTCACCACGCCGATCATTTCCAGGCAGCCTATATAAACCTACTACCGCAGCACAGCGACAGCGAACTCGAGCAGCAGCGAACGAGCGCGAAGGACGGACTTAAGCCGAGAGGACGAGCGGCGAAACCAGAGAGAAATGTGAGGTCAGAGAACGAGAAGGGGCCGTCGTGGCGATATAGTATAATAATATATATTATAGTATATATATAATATATATATATATTATATATTATTATTATAATGCAGAGAGAGACAGAGAGAAGAAAGAGAGAGAAACATGGCAAGAGTAAGAAGCAAGAAAAGTGCCGCCGAAGCGATAAATTCGCACAGCCCATGCATCGATGCCGAAAGGCTGACGACTGTTACGCGTGATATAGGCGTTCGCAGGGCTTCCTCCCACCGCCGCGATAGCAGTGAGGAGTGCTAGCCAGCACCACGGGCACTTGGAACAAAGTTAGTAAAAACTGAGAATAATATAAACGCGGCACATTCACAACAAATGCCGCAGTGCGACA
>NW_014590253.1:0-1193 GCF_000485595.1 Priapulus caudatus | reverse complement strand
GGTAAGCTCATCAATATCAGCGCCTTCGTTATGTTCTGCATTAGCAATCGCAGACTCAAGTACTTTTTTCATTAAATCAGATGATTTAGTCACACCAAAATTTAACGCATCTAATGCTTTATCAACTGGTAAACCACGAATTTGATCAGCAATTAAACGAACTTTCTGTGCTGAGATTCGAGCGTATCTGTGTTTTGCAATAACTTCCACAATAGTTACCTTTAATAATTACTACTTAGCTTTCTTGTTTGCAGTATGGCCTTTGTAGGTGCGCGTTAAAGCAAATTCACCTAACTTATGACCAACCATATTTTCATTTACCAAAACTGGTATATGCACTTTGCCGTTATGTACTGCAATGGTTAAACCAACCATTTCAGGAAAAACCGTAGAACGACGTGACCAGTTTTAATTGGCTTACGATCCTTTACTTCAACAGCTTTATTCACTTTATCGATTAAGTGATGATCTATAAATGGACCTTTCTTTAATGAACGTGGCACTTAGCTTTCCTCAAATATATTCTTTAATGTTTATTCAATTATCACTTGTTACGGCGACGTAGAATCATATTATCTGTACGTTTGTTACTACGTGTTCTGTAACCTTTAGTAGGCATACCCCAAGGAGATACTGGGTGACGACCACCTGAAGTACGACCTTCACCACCACCATGTGGATGATCAACCGGATTCATAACAACACCACGAACCGTTGGACGAACACCGCGCCAGCGAGTAGCACCCGCTTTACCTAATGAACGCAATGAATGCTCAGAGTTACCAACTTCGCCAAGCGTTGCACGACAGTCAGTGTGAATCTTACGCATCTCACCTGAACGCAAACGTAATGTTGCGTAGATGCCTTCACGCGCTAGTAACTGCGCAGCAGTTCCAGCACTACGTGCAATTTGCGCACCCTTACCTGGCTTCATCTCAATACAATGTATTTGAGAGCCCACAGGGATGTTAGCAATCGGTAATGTATTACCTGCGCGAATTGGCGCAGCCGGACCCGATTGTAGAACATCACCTGCAGCGACACCTTTTGGCGCAATGATGTAAGCTTTAACACCATCTGCATAAACCAATAAAGCAATGTTTGCTGTACGGTTTGGATCATATTCAATACGCTCTACACGTGCTGGAATACCATCTTTGTTACGTTTGAAATCGATGATACGGTAACGCTGC
>NW_014590252.1:0-1195 GCF_000485595.1 Priapulus caudatus | reverse complement strand
GTGTCCCGGTTTGGGGGCTGAATGAGCTAGGCGCGAAGGCATTGCTGCTTTTATTCGGTGCAGAGTGTAATTGTTGGTACACGGACATTTGTTCCCTTACCGGAATATTGAGGTTGGCTTGGGTATTTTGATAAGGATAGTCATTTTGTGGGGCAACCTGAGAACCTTCTGCTAATGTCGCATTTGTTTCTGCGGTGTCAGTGCTTTCATGCTTAAGTTCGTCGCTAGGGCGTATGTCTGCAAGAGCCTTATGTAGTGTCCTATATAAAAAATCATGCACTAAGCGCGCCTCACGAAAGCGTACTTCATGTTTGGTGGGATGTGCATTTACGTCTACCTTGTCAGGATTAAGTTCTAAGAAGAGTAGATAGGCAGGATGGCGACCATGATATAACACGTCTTGATAGGCTTGGCGTACGGCGTGAGTGACAATACGATCGCGTATTATGCGGCGATTGACGTAAAAATACTGTAAGTCGGCTTGCGAGCGCGAGAAAGTGGGGAGCCCAACCCAGCCCCAGAGTTTTAGTCCCGCTGCTTCATATTCTATATACAGCGACTGCTCCATAAAGGCGGGGCCAAAGATTTCTGCGACACGTCGCTCAGATGAGGCGCGATCCGTGGCAGCTTGGAGGTGTAATACTGTTTTTTGCCCATGCTTTAAGCTGATGGCCGTTTCAAAGCGGCTTAAGGATATTTTTTTGACCACGTCTTCTAGGTGACGAAATTCAGTTTTTTCTGTCTTGAGGAATTTACGTCGCGCGGGTACATTGAAGAATAAGTCACGTACGTCAATCGTCGTGCCTGGTGGGTGTGAGGCAGGTTCGGGTGAATCAAACTTGTCACTGCCATTCCCTGATAGTTTCCAACTTTGATCTTCATTTTGGCTCATCGAGCTAATCGTTAAGCGTGAGACGGAGGCAATGCTCGGTAGGGCTTCACCGCGAAAGCCTAATGATAGTACGTGCTCTAAGTCGTCAAGAGAGGTAATTTTGCTGGTAGCGTGGCGACTTAATGCGAGAAATAGCTCTTCTTTGGGAATGCCACAACCATTGTCACGTATGCGTATACGTTTTATGCCACCTTGCTCGATTTCTAATTCGATGCGTGTGGCGCCAGCATCTAATGAATTTTCTAGTAGTTCTTTGACTACCGATGCCGGACGTTCTACCACCTCTCCTGCGGCGATTTGATT
>NW_014590251.1:0-1195 GCF_000485595.1 Priapulus caudatus | reverse complement strand
TGGGATTGGAGAGGATGGAGGGGAGGTTAGGGAGGGGCTGTCGCTGCCACCGCCGCTGCAGCAGCTGGGAGGACGAACCTCACAAACATTAACGCCCCCCCCCTTACTAGCTGCAGCTGCCTTCCTTACTCGCCCTGGCCCCCGGGGAACATCTACCGAGGACCCTTGCAGCAATGAACTGCACGCCATGGCTGCCCTGCCTGTTTTGGCTCTGTGGCCCCCCCCCCCACGCATCCGTCGTTGAGCACGTTTCCTTGTGTGAACCACATAACGAACATTACTAAGGTGCGTTGCCTCGATCGATGCCTCGCCTTCAAATGGAACGTTTGCTTCAGTTGGATAACACCCCCTCCGAAATTCCTACCCTCCCCCAACTTGCTGCCCCTAGATTTTTGATTGACTCCAAGGAAACGCTTGCAACAATGTTCTACAAATTCAAAGATTCGTCCCTCGCTTCGCTCACGTTCAAGTGGAATTAGAAGTCAAAGCAAGTGCGCAGCGAACGCTCGTGGATGCAGACCCAACGCCTGAGCCGTTTCGTTAACAACGCTTGACATTCATTTAACCCGCAGCACCTTTGGAAGGGACCACTACGAGTTTATTCCGATTCCGATTCCGAAGGACCCCGAAAGGAATTCCGCGCCACACCGCTGACCAGACAGACGGACGGACGGACAGATGTAAACATGATGGACAGATGGACGGATGTAAACATGATGGACAGATGGACGGATGTAAACATGATGGACAGATGGACGGATGTAAACATGATGGACAGATGGACGGATGTAAACATGATGGACAGATGGACGGACAGACGTAAACGTGTCGGCCAGACGTGGACATTTATCGCTGCACCGCGAGAGAGAATAACCTGGCAGCATCTCATAGAATCCCTCGCGCGCGCGCGTTGCCACATGCCGACGACCTCCGCGCACAATCAGCGAGAATGCTGAAGGTCGTTTTCGAAGCAAACAATATGCGTCGGCGATTTGCGCGGTGCGGCGAGCGTGGTGGCAGCACCGCAGCGGAGACGCGCCATATTGATTTTCACTGACGGTAATCTACGCTTCACGCTGATGTCCGCCGCGCACCCAGGCTGTCCAGCGCACGCACGCACGCACGCACGCACGCACGCACGTGTACTCCCTCCCCCACCCCCGGCATCATTTCGCTTTTTTGCGACAATCTTGGG
>NW_014590250.1:0-1196 GCF_000485595.1 Priapulus caudatus | reverse complement strand
CTCTTCCCCCTCCACAGAGGTTCGGCTAACTCAACATGCGTGGAATTGCAATCGTATATCGGTTGCCGTTCGCGTTATCGAAAGTCTTACGTTACGGATTAGCGTTCCGTTGCTTACGCATGAGTCTACGGTATCTGTTGGCGCAACAGCAAGCTCCGTGCGTCCGTACACTGTCTCTCACTAGAGACTGGTTCCCTATCCTTACATCACGGTAAGAGAAGGTCGGGTAGCTGGAAGAATAGACTGGTTCTCTGTCCCCGGGAAAGGTAGGGTGGCTGGAGGAATAGACTGGTTCCCTGTCCTCAGGAAAGATAGGGTGGCTGGAGGAATAGACTGGTTCTCTGTCCTCAGGAAAGGTAGGGTGGCTGGAGGAATAGACTGGTTGCCACCCTACCTTTCTTAAGCGACAGGGAACCCAGTCTATTCCTCAGCCAACCCTACGCTTTCCGTGAAGGACAGGGAACAGTCTAGTCTTCCAAGCCACTGAGCCACCCTACCCTTGTCTTCAAGAGACAGGAAACCAGTCTATTCTTCCACGCCACACCGACCCTGTCCGCTTACTGTTTGAGCTAAAGACAGCGGTACCAGTCCTATTCTTTTTCTAGCCACCCTAACCGTTTCCTGAGGACAGAGAACAGGTCATATTCTTATCAGCCACCCTACCTTTCCTGAGGACAGAAACCAGTCTATTCCTTCCGCCACTGCAGCCACCCTAACCTTTTCCTGAGGACAGGGGAACCAGGTCTATGCCTCCAGCACCCTACTTCTGAGGCCAGGGGAACCAGTCTATTCCTCCAGCCACCCCTACCTTTTCCTGAAGGGACAGCGGAACCAAGGTCTATCTTCAGCCACCTAACCTTTCTAGAGGACAGGGAACCAGTCTATTCTTCCAGCCACCCTACCTTTCCTGAGGACAGAGAACCAGTCTATTCTTCCAGCCACCCTACCTTTCTGAGGACAGGGATACCAGTCTTTCTTCCAAGCCACACCTACCCTTTCCTGAGGACAGGGAACCAGTCTATGTCTTCCAGGCCACCTACCTTTCCTGGTAGGACAGGGAACAGTCTATTCTTCAGCCACCCTAACCTTTTCCTGAGGCAGGCAACAGTCTATTCTTCAGCCACCTATCTTTCCTGCAGCGAAGGCGAACCAGTCTTATTCTTCCAGCCGCACCCTACCTTTTCCTGACGACAGGG
>NW_014590249.1:0-1196 GCF_000485595.1 Priapulus caudatus | reverse complement strand
TGTGTGTGTGTGTGTGTGTGTGTGTGTGTGTGTGCGTGTGTGCGTGCGTGCGCATGTGTGCATGCGTGCAGGGATGCACAGACACCGCTATATATATGGGCAAGCACGTCAGTATGGGTGCTGCGACATTGCACATTCACGCATGCATTATGTATGCAGCGAGCGCGCGCACGCGCGCCCGCACACGTATACACAAACACAAAATTGTATTCATGCAGACACAGGAACACGCACACACGTGCACCTGGATTCATACGCAAGTAAGCACGCGCAAGCACACAGGCAGACAATACGAGCAAATGCCAAGTGTGACGTACACACACACGCACACGCGCGCACACAAAAGCTGCGATCAAAACGTTGCTGCGAAGCTGTCACCATCCCCCCCTTTTTTCAACAACCTAATCTGCGTTGCAATAATTGGACGACGACGTAACATGTAACACACGCGTGGGCGACACGCGTAGGCACGATTGGT
This sequence comes from Priapulus caudatus, assembly GCF_000485595.1. NCBI lineage: Eukaryota > Metazoa > Priapulida > Priapulimorpha > Priapulimorphida > Priapulidae > Priapulus > Priapulus caudatus. Next base: position 718 of record NW_014590249.1, on the reverse strand, counting down.
TTCCTTAACGCCGACCTGCCTCGCAGTACATGGTCGTGCTGTTCCTCCTGTTCCTGATGCAGTTCGCGATCGCGTGCGCGTGTCTAGCGATCAACTCGGAGCAACAGATGCGGCTGGCCGAGGAGGGATGGAGCCGCTCGAAGGACGACTATCTGAAGAACAAGACGCAGCACTTCTTCAATTGCTGCGGCCTCGTGAGACGGAACGACACGCGGCCGGGCATGTCGCACCCGGCGTGCGATCAGGTGTGCTCCTCAGTCTGCTCACTAGCTCCTCTCTCCACTCGCTCCTCCCTTCACTCGCTCCTCCCTTCACTCGCTCCTCTCTCCACTCGCTCCTCCCTTCACTCGCTCTCCCTTCACTCGCTCCTCTCTCCACTCGCTCCTCCCTCCACTCGCTCCTCCCTCCACTCGCTCCTCCTCCCTCCACTCGCTCCTCCCTCCACTCGCTCCTCCGTCCACTCGCTCCTCCCTCCACTCGCTCCTCCCTGAGTGGAGGGAGGAGCGAGTGGAGGGAGGAGGAGCAGTGGAGGGAGGAGCGAGTGGGCTTCTCCCTTCACTCGCTCCTCCCTCCACTCGCTCCTCCGTCCACTCGCTCCTCCGTCCACTCGCTCCTCCGTCCGCTCGCTCCTCCGTCCGCTCGCTCCTCCGTTCACTCGCTTCTCCTCCTCCCTCCACTCTCTCCACTCGCTCCGCCGCCCTCCACTCGCTCCTCCCTC
>NW_014590248.1:0-1196 GCF_000485595.1 Priapulus caudatus | reverse complement strand
GTTCTACTTTGGTCTACTGAGTTCCTTTGCACCAAGCCTCGTCTGGATGCTGCTTCTCCGCGGTCTCGTCGGATTTGGTGTAGGGGGCGCTCCTCAGTCGTAAGTATAACGATGCGCAGAGATTCCATCGCGTTAGTCGGAGCACGCGAGCAAGACTCGTCGCGATGTTACAATTGGTCGATCTTACGATCAGACGATTTTACTCTCATTTTCTTACTATTGATGACTTATAATTGAGATTAAGCTATCGTTGTGGTGTGCGATGGAGACTTTGTGCATATAGTACCCCGTGTGAGAACGTGCAGGAGAATAGTGTAGAGGTGGGAAGTTTATCTCGTGCGTTCTGGAACGGCGAGTGTCTTTTACTGACACGAGTGTGGCCATCGTTTCTGTTACAGGGTGACGCTGTATGCAGAATTTCTGCCGTCAGAGACGCGAGCCAAGTGTGTCGTCGCAGTGGAGGTCAGTGGATTGTTACACATGCCAAACTACATGCACCCACCCTCATGCAGGACCAATGATAACTGCTACTCTTTAAAACCTTAAAATCTGTTAACGCTCAACCCTGCTTCGTGACGAACGATGTCGAGAAGTAATACAATGTTCATATTTCGACTTTAAGCACAATTACATCTTAGTAATACTCTGCTCGCCGTATCCGCATCGAATTAATCTTGCATTTAATAACAGCCCATGACAAAACTAGAACGAATATGCCGAAACACGAGTTGGGTTGGAGACTGGTCTAACAACACGGTATCATGCTAGTGTTGAGTGGCAGTGCGAGCGTGAGTGTATGCATTCTTGCAGGTGTTCTGGGTGATAGGCACTTGCTTCGAGGTGCTGCTGGCTCTGTTTGTGATGCCGACGATGGGTTGGCGCTGGTTGCTCATCTTCTCTGCGGTGCCACTGGCCATCTTCTCTCTCACGTGTGTGGTAAGTAGTAGTAGCTAGCAGTAGCTAGTAGTAAGTAGTAGTTAGCAGTAAGTAGTAAGTAGTAAGTAGTAGTAGTAGCAGGTTAGCAGTGAATGCAGCACGAGATGCAGCCAGAGAAGCAATGCTGACAATAACCTCACTAGTAGCTGCGTGTAGCTGTCTCTCCCCTTATCTCTCTTGCTCTCTCTTGCTGTCTCTCTCTCTCTCTCTCATCTCTCTCTTCCTCTCTCTCTCTCTCTCTCTCTCTCTCTCTCTCTCTC
>NW_014590247.1:0-1196 GCF_000485595.1 Priapulus caudatus | reverse complement strand
GGGGGAGGATGGGGGAAGGGAGGAAGGAGGTGGAAGCGAGGGAGGCGAGGGAGGAGGTGGAAGCGAGGGAGGAGGCGGAGGCGGTGGAAGCGGGGGAGGCGGAGGAGGCGGAAGCGAGGGAGGAGGCGGAGGCGGTGGAAGCGGGGGAGGCGGAGGAGGCGGAAGCGATGTAGCCGGCAGAGGTGACGGAGGCGGGGGAGGCAGTGGAAGCGAGGGAGGCAGTGGCGAAGAAAGCGGGCGAGGTGGGAGAGGCGGGGACGAAGGAAGCGAGGAAGGCGGAGGGGGACGAAGCGAGGGAGGCGGTGAGAGAGACGGGGGTGGAAGTGAGGGGGACTTGACGAGGAACACACCCGTCAGAGAGCAGTGTGGCTGGAACGACGTCGGCACGACGAGCGACGCGACGAACGGAAGGAACGCAGATGCCGTTTGCCGCGTACCGGTCACCGTTTGACCAGCGGGAATAGAGACGGCGGCCGTTTGACCAGCGGGAATAGAGACGGCGACCGTTTGACTTGCTGGGAGAGAGGCAGTGACCGTTTGACTAGCGGCGAGAGAGGCGGTGACCGTTTGACTAGCGGCGAGAGAGGCGGTGACCGTTTGACCAGCTGAGAGAAAGGCAGTGACCGTTTGACTAGCGGCGAGAGAGGCGGTGACCGTTTGACCAGCTGGGAAAGAGGCAGTGACCGTTTGACTAGCGGCGAGAGAGGCGGTCACCGTTTGACCAGCGGGAATAGAGACGGCGGCCGTTTGACCAGCTGGGAGATAGGCGGTACCCGTTTAACTAGCGGAAAAAAGACGGTGGCCGTTTGACTAGCTGGGAGATAGGCAGTGACCGTTTGACCAGCTGGGAGAGAAACGGTAACCGTTTGACCAGCGGGGAGAGAAGCAGTGACCATTTGACTAGCGGGGAGAGAGGCGGTGACAGTCTGACCAGCAGGGAGAGAAGCAGTGACCGTTTAACTAGCAGGGAGACAAACAGTGACCGTTTGACCAGCGGAAAAACAAACGGTGGCAGTCTGACCAGCGGAAAAACAAACGGTGGCAGTCTGACCAGCAGGGAGAGAAGCAGTGACCGTTTGACTAGCTTGGAGAGAGACGGTGACCGCTTGACAAGAGACGACGGAGACAGACGAGTCGTGTCAACTCGCTGGTGACACATTTAGCCGCGCTGCCACGATCGTTGGCTAAAGAACAAA
>NW_014590246.1:0-1196 GCF_000485595.1 Priapulus caudatus | reverse complement strand
CTCACACGCTACAACTTGGAAATCGGTTCTGGCTTAGGTTCAATGGCGGGTAAAATCTGGCGTATTGGTTTAATGGGTCACGCTAGTAAGCAGCAAAATGTACTGACGTGTTTGGGTGCATTAGATGCGATCTTAACCGAAATGGGTGCAAAAATTGACTCTGGCAAAGCCGTAAATGCAGCAATGACAGTATACGGATAAAACACGCCTCTACCCTCAAGCAGGGAATAAAATAGCCACGTGAATATATAAGTATTCATGTGGTTATTTTATTCTCAGTCCTAAGCATATTCCCATTACCCCTATTGCAAGTAGTACCGCTTTTCAGCTTGGAAAAATCATACGGGCTTGGCAATGGATACAATGGGAATCTATCAAAAAAAGCCAAATAGTTATCAAAACACAAAACGCTGGTTGACAAACCCTATCGTTTCTCTTTACATTGGACGGTTTAGTTTTTCAAACTTCAATACTGAGTTGAATGCGCCCCATTCTCTTGGATAAAACATTAGGAAGCTCTGATTAAGTCAGCTTAGAATTAAACTGATTAACACAATTGGACTTAGTCAAAGGTTCCACAACGTAAGGATCAAAAGAATGTACGCTGTAATCAAAACTGGTGGTAAACAATATCGCGTGTCACCTGGTGACGTATTAAGAGTTGAAACAATCTCTGCCGAGGAAGGTGCAACATACACTTTTGATACCGTTCTTATGGTCTCAGACGGCGATGAAGTAAGCGTTGGCACGCCAACAGTTGCAGATGCGAAAGTTGAAGCACAAATTAGATCACATGGTCGCGCCAAAAAAAGTTGAAATTATAAAGTTTAGACGTCGTAAACATCATCAAAAACGTACTGGACATCGCCAAAATTATACTGAAATTTGTATTCAAAACATTAACGGTAAAGGCCTTACTGCCACGCAAGCTGCAGAATAAAACTATTCTTTTACATCGATTCTATCTCCTTATGAATGAATCGGTGTATCTCGCCATAACCCAGCTAGGGCTGTAACTTTTTGTCAATTCCCAATATTCTCCATTGTTAAACGAACTTAGTATTCCTTGTAATAGCTCCCTTTCGGTACACAATAAAAATACTTTTTTTCAATATGGCTTTGCTTTAATAGCAAAAAACACTGCTATAATAGTTCCCACACGTCTTAACACAACAATAACCAAGAAACCCTGACAC
>NW_014590245.1:0-1196 GCF_000485595.1 Priapulus caudatus | reverse complement strand
CACACACACACACACACACACACACACACACACACACACACACACACACACACACACACACACACACACACACACACTATGCGTGCACGGGGGAAGGTCATGGGAGGTGTTCCGAGGCTTTCCAGATTTGCGGCACTTCGCGAGCATTTAGAAAGTAGAGATAATGCGGTATACATACTCGCGTGCGTGCGTGCGTGCGTGCGTGCGTGCGTGTAGCACGGCGTGCTATCGGACTCGTTGTCATTGCTAGAGAAAAGAAAAAAAACCGTCTGCTTTTTAGCGGGAAAAAATCTAGCAGCTGTTTATTTACTCGTGCCTGGTTCTCCCGTGCCGTGGACACAGCCGTAGATTGCATCTGTGGCAGCGGCGGGCCGGAGTCGGTGCCATCACACCCTCGCACTATACATACGTTCGGGAGTCTATCAATAGATTGATATACTATATTGATAGACTCCTGATACGTTGCACCAGCCACCCGTTGGCACATGCATGCAGATGTTCGGCGAGGTCACCCGCGCTCTCATAACTCGCATGCTCTGCTCTGACTTGCTTCGTTCCTCGGCTATCTTCCCTCCAGTCTCTCTCTCTGCCTCTTCTCTTCTCTCTGAGCTGCTCTCTGATCGTTCTCGTCCTGCCTCTCTCTCTGCTCGTCCGTCTGCGCCTCTCTCAGCTCATCTATCTCTGACTCTCTCGCTCTCTATCTCCTCTCTCGGTCTATCTCGGGCGTCTCTGGCGTCGCTCTCTCCTTCTTCTCTCCGTCTCGTCTTCGTCTCCTCCATCCCCTCGTTCTCTCGTCTTCCTGCCTGACTCTGCTCTCTCCGTCTCTCTTTGCTCTTTCTCGGCTCCTCTCTCGTCTGCTCTCTCTCGTCTTCTCCGCCCCTGGCTCTCGTCTTCTCTTTTTTTCCTGCTCTCGTCCGTCCTTTGATCTCTCCCTCTCTCTATCTTTCTCTCTCCGTCTAGCGCTTCCATCAAAGCGTTCGATTCACACTCACAGCGCACATGACACTCCATCGGAACATGTAAGACTGTGCAGCGCTGTTTGCACGCACGCTCTATATACTGTGGCAGTCCAAGCCATCTGTTCCGTACAACCACCGATGCAGCCTCACGTGCAGGGTGGAGGGAGGGGAGGGGAGGAAGAGGAGGAGGAGAGGAGGAGGAGGAGGAGGAGGAGGAGGAGGAGGAGGAGGAGAGGA
>NW_014590244.1:0-1196 GCF_000485595.1 Priapulus caudatus | reverse complement strand
CGTAATCTAAAATTATGAGCACAAAAATATACCATTTACAACGAATGGTTTGCAACAGTATAAAAGAAACTGGAATAAAACACATTTCATGCCTTGATCACTAGAATTGAAGTGCTAGTGATACCAACTGGCGGCAGACCTCCAAAACTCTCTTAAGTCACTGGATCTGGTCAATCACTCCGAACTCTAGCATGGCGTTCAGCAGTTCCTGATCTCTCATGGTGGTCATATCTTTGAACTTCATGGTCACCTCTGAAGTTGGCTCCAATATCCCCAACTCCGTCATGAGTCTTAGACGTCTGCTCTCTGTCCATTCTGGTGTGTCAGAAGCGAGAGTCCAGTATTTCTTTGTGCTCTCTATAATCGCGGATCGATCTCCGGCGTAGTTATTAATCCTGACCGAGAAGCCCACACACCAGAAGAAATGGTCCATGGCCATATTCTTCCATGCCAGTGGAATCACTGCTGCAGCAGCAGGGAATTGCAGTGCCCTAGGAAGGCACTTCATTGGTCTAAAGTGCTGGTACCTCTGAGCGGCAACTACACTTACTCGCTGCATCATTGTGGCGGTGATTTCGGGGTGGGCCATGGCTATCCTCCCCAAAGTCAAAGTAGTGTCCGAGTCTTCCCTTGTTATCCTGGACTTTAATGAGTACTTTGCCGAAATGTCCCTTATATGATTAGTGTTTAACATCTTGGATTCTTTGGACATGGCTTGCGTGCCGCATAGCATCACCAGAGTGCAAGCCACTGATGCGTCCACTGTTACTTCACTAAACACTTCTGTTATGATTATTGGCTTGGGCTTGGTGGAAGCCACAATAAAAAACATTTGCCTCTTTATGGCTTCCGCGTTGAAGCCTCTATAGGCAACTTCCTTCACAAAGCTAAGAAATTTCCCAGCTCCCCATCTCTCATCTATTGCTCTGCCTCCATTTCCTCCTCTAGCTAGATCGCAACATTTTCTAGCACAGCTTTCTGGACTGCTAGACTCTCTCCTTCTTCTCTCAGCCTCTTCTCTCTTTCTCTCCTCTTCTTCTTCAGGTGTGAGTTCAGGTGGAACATCATCATCTTTATTACTCATCTTTCTCAATAAAGCCTTCTGTCTCTGAAGACTATTAAGAAAATACCTGTAAAAGTGATTTTTATCCACTTTAAGAAGCTGGTGCCAAAATGAAGATTTTCTTCTCCTTGTT
>NW_014590243.1:0-1198 GCF_000485595.1 Priapulus caudatus | reverse complement strand
GAGACAGTCATGAATACATAATGAGACAATGAGACAGTCATGAGTACATGATGAGATATTGAGACAGTCATGAATACATGATGAGACAATGAGACAGTAATGAATACATGATGAGACAATGAGACAGTAATGAATACATGATGAGACAATGAGACAGTAATGAATACATGATGAGACAATGAGACAGTCATGAATACATGATGAGACAATGAGACAGTCATGAATACATGATGAGACAATGAGACAGTCATTAATACATAATGAGACGTTGCATCGTTACAGGAGCAGGCGGCGATGCGTGAGACGGAGGTGTTCGAGAAGGACGAGCTCGAGAAGATTGAGCGGATGAGGAAGCAGCAAGAAGAAGCCAACGCTCGGTTACACGACGCCGCCGACGACGACGAACTAGCTCACAGCCCCCTCTCCGACCGACTCAGCCCCTCGTCGGTGAGTGTCAGCACAGCGCCACCTGCTGGTCGCTATGTCGTCTGTCTGTGTGTCTGTGTCTGTGCGTCTGTTGCCGCGAGTGACGTCTTTGACACCGGTCGCAGTGTCACTTGAGACGGTCGCGGTGTCACTTGTCACGGTCACAGTGTCACTTGACACGGTCGCCGTGTCACTTGTCACGGTTGCAGTGTCACTTGTCACGGTCGCAGCGTCACTTGTCACGGTTGCGGTGGCACTTGTCACGGTTGCAGTGTCACTTGTTACGGTTGCGGTGTCACTTGTCACGGTCGCGGTGTCACTTGTCACGGTTGCGGTGTCACTTGTCACGGTCACAGTGTCACTTGACACGGTCGCCGTGTCACTTGTCACGGTTGCAGTGTCACTTGTCACGGTCGCAGCGTCACTTGTCACGGTTGCAGTGGCACTTGTCACGGTTGCAGTGTCACTTGTCACGGTTGCGGTGTCACTTGTCACGGTCGCGGTGTCACTTGTCACGGTTGCGGTGTCACTTGTCACGGTCGCGGTGTCACTTGTCACGGTCGCGGTGTCACTTGTCACGGTTGCAGTGTGAGCGCCCTGTCTGTCGTTATGTTGTCTGTCGCGTCATCGGATGTGTTTGACGCGGTGTTGTGGGTCAGCGCCCCCTGGTGAACATCATGTCGCCTGTCGCGGCGTCTTCTAATGATATTGACATTGTGTTGTGGTTTTGGATTCTTTGTCTTCTCCATCAAGTCAAGATAATCGAGTCAAC
>NW_014590242.1:0-1198 GCF_000485595.1 Priapulus caudatus | reverse complement strand
CTACTTTTGTTTTCGATGCAATAGGAAACACACCTATTTTTTTGTTTGGCCTTAACAGGTGTGCTGGCGGCGCGGGATGCGGGGCTCACGTTCATGGTCGGGGGCAGCGAGGCTCGTTACCCGGACGCAGAGAAGCTGCTGGGCGTGATGGGACGCAACGTGGTGCACTGCGGCGGCGTCGGCACGGGCGAGGCGGCGAAGATCTGCAACAACATGCTGCTGGGAATCTCGATGATCGGCGTCTCGGAGACAATGAACCTCGGGATCAAGTACGTCGTGGCGCCCCCTGTCTGTTATTCGTGGCCCCGCCCCTTGCCGGGAATCGGTGATCTCCTTTCTTCCGCCATGCAGAGACACGCACGCACTCCACGGCATGTGCACGTGATTCTAGGATGGATAGAATTAAGCTATCTTCTCGCGTGTCTCCGTCCTTCTACCCTCTCTCCTTCCTTTCTCGACCCAAAGACACCTCTCGTGGCATGTGCGCACGTGTATCCAAGATGGTATTAAGCTACCTGATGCGTGTCCATCGTTCTACCCTCTCTCCTTCCATTCACTGACTCTTAACACGATGTGCGCACGTTTGTCCATGATGGAAGCCACCTGACGTGTCTCCGTCGTTCTTCTACCCTCTCTCCTTCGATCCTCCACTGAAAGACACGTGTCACTACATGTGCGTGCGTTTCCAGGATGGAATTAAACCACCTGATGTGTCTTCGTCATTCTACGCTCTATCTCCTTCTTTCCTCCACAGACTCATGTCGCGACGTGTGCATGTGTTTCCAAGATGGAATTAAACCACCTGACGTGATTCCGCTGTTCAACCCTCTCTCCTTCCTTCCTTCACAGACTCATGTTGCGACGTGTGCATGCGTTTCCAAGATGGAATTAAACCACCTGACGTGATTCCGCTGTTCAACCCTCTCTCCTTCCTTCCTTCACAGACTCGGTCTCGACCCCAAGCTACTCGCGAAGATCCTGAACATGAGTAGCGGCCGTTGCTGGTCGAGCGAAGTCTACAACCCGTGTCCCGGCATCGTCGAGGGCGTCCCGTCCAGCCGCAACTACGAGGGAGGCTTCGGCAGCGCCCTCATGCTGAAGGTGGGCAAACTACGAAAAAGCGACCTTGCTATACGGACTATATATATAACAAGCATATGTAACGTGTATAACGTAATACGTGCATATATTATTAGAT
>NW_014590241.1:0-1198 GCF_000485595.1 Priapulus caudatus | reverse complement strand
TGGTTGTTTTTAATTAAATCAACAATATGAGGACGACCTTCACGTACCTTTTTCACTACATCGCAACTAATACCCGCGTTTTCCAAAACACGCGCTGTGCCGCGAGTTGAGCAAATCTTAAACCCTTGCGCAATCAACATGTTCACAACAGCGACTACCGATTTCCTATCAGCTTCACGGACACTCACAAACGCAACACCTTCAGTAGGAAAGTTCACGCTGGCTCCGTGTTGAGACTTTTTATAGGCCTCCGCAAAGGTTTTACCGATACCCATAACCTCACCCGTCGATTTCATCTCTGGCCCAAGAATAGGATCTACCCCTAGGAATTTAATGAACGGGAACACCGCTTCTTTCACTGAGAACATGGTCGGAATAATTTCTTCTAACATCCCTTGATCAGCCAAGGAAGTACCCGCCATAACACGCGCTGCCACTTTCGCCAATGGCCTGCCTGTTGCCTTTGATACATAGGGCACAGTACGTGAAGCACGAGGATTCACCTCTAAGACATACACATCCTCACCCTGAATTGCAAACTGCACATTCATTAAGCCAATAACATTCAAAGCCAACGCCATCTTTTTGGTTTGAATGCGTAACTCATCCTGTATTGCAGGACTCAAAGAGTACGGTGGCAATGAACAGGCTGAGTCACCAGAATGCACTCCCGCCTGCTCAATATGCTGCATAATGCCGCCGATCAACACATCTTTGCCATCACAAATCGCATCAACGTCCACTTCAATCGCTTCATCAAGAAATCGATCCAGTAGCACAGGTGAATCATTAGAGACTTTCACTGCATTATGCATATACTGCATCAGACCTTCTTCGTCATGCACAATCTCCATGCCGCGCCCTCCTAGTACATAAGAAGGTCTTACTACCAAGGGGTAACCTACTTCCTTTGCCAGCGCCGCACTTTCATCCACGCTACGAGCAGTGCGATTAGGTGGTTGCTTCAAACCTAATTTAATGATCATCTGCTGGAAACGCTCGCGATCTTCCGATAGATCAATGGCATCCGGTGACGTACCGATAATCGGCACACCTGCCGCTTCCAAACCCTCAGCTAATTTCAAGGGTGTTTGGCCACCGTATTGAACGATAACACCTTTTGGCTTTTCTAAATCAACAATTTCTAACACATCTTCTAAGGTCAATGGCTCGAAATACAAACGGTCAGAGGTGTCGT
>NW_014590240.1:0-1198 GCF_000485595.1 Priapulus caudatus | reverse complement strand
TACGTCCACAAAAATACCCGCGAACAGGTTATGTGTTTGCTAACGGCGAGCATCGTATACCCATTCCAAATGACGGTAGTATCCTCGATGAACCGGAAAAATATCATGCAATATTTACCGCTATCGACGGCGATGAAATGAAAGTTGCATGGCAGGTGATGGTCGATGGCAACCTGGATAACTGTGATGCAGATTACCAGGGACTGTATGCATTCTCTACCTGTTACAACAGTGAAGAAGCGGTCAACCTGTCCGGTATGATTGCTAGTGAGCGTGATCACGCAGTGGTGTTTGACATTAAAGCAATCGAAGCCGGTGTTAAAGCGGGTGATTTCCAGAAGATAAATGGCGTGCCCGTACTCGATGGTCGTAAAGGTTCGAAGTACACACGTTATATCCCTGTACCAAATAGCCCGCATGGTTGTAACACTGCACCAGATGGTATTCATGTTGTCTTCAACGGCAAGTTATCGCCTACGGTTACTATTATCGATGTTAGAAAACTACCTGATCTGTTTAACGACAAGATTAAACCTCGTGATACCGTTGTTGCTGAACCAGAGTTAGGCTTAGGTCCATTGCATACTGCATTTGATGGCGAAGGTAATGCGTTCACCACATTATTCCTAGACAGCCAGGCAGTGAAATGGAACATTCAAAAAGCGGTTGACGCTTATGCTGGCAAAAAGGTTGATCCTATTCTCGATAAAGTGGACGTCCATTACCAACCTGGTCATAACCACACGACCATGGGTGAAACCAAAGAAGCTGATGGTAAATGGCTGGTCTCACTTAATAAATTCTCTAAGGATCGTTTCATCAACGTTGGTCCTCTAAAACCAGAGAATGAGCAGCTCATCGATATCAGTGGCGATAAGATGAAAGTTGTGCATGATGGCCCGACATACGCAGAACCACACGATGTCATCATCGTGCGCGCCGACATCGTTAATCCAGATTCGCTCTGGACCAAGGGTGATCCTATGTGGGCTGATGCCAGTGCGCAGGCGAAAAAAGACGGTGTTGAATTGGCATTACATCAAAGGTAGTACGTGACGGTAAAAAGGTACGTATCTACATGTGGTCGATAGCACCAAACTTCAGCATGGAAAAATTCACTGTAAAACAAGGTGATGAAGTGACTATCATCGTTAGTAATAATGATGCGATTGATGACCTAACCCATGGTTTCACTCTA
>NW_014590239.1:0-1198 GCF_000485595.1 Priapulus caudatus | reverse complement strand
GAGGCAACGCTTTTAAACGACAGATATTGTCTTACGGTCTGTGCGCGACCTTCAGATAATGCCACATTGTATTCACGAGAGCCACGTTCATCGGCATGACCTTCTAGACGCACTCGCGTTTGTGGGTAATTAGCAAGCAACTCGGCGTGCGCCGCTAACATGGTTTTATCTTCTTCGCGAATAGAGGTCTGATCATAATCAAAGTACACAACGCGCGTGGCAAGAATGCTCTTCGGATCATTTAAGTCTGCGGGAGTATAGTTTTTATCACCCATTAATTCATCTATGGCAGCCTGAGCATCGGCATCTAAAGAATGGGTTTGCGAGTTGCCTTTTGGGTCAACCAAGTTCTGCGTATCCATTTCAACTTTATAGGCATCTAAAGGGTTGGCAGTCGATATGCTGGCTGAAGTTGAAACCTTAGCTTTCTCAGTGCCGCCTGTTTTGCTAGGTTTTACGTTTTGTTGTGAACAGGCAGTCAACGTTAATACGCTCAGAAAAAGTGGTAGCATCCATCGTAATTGCATCATTGTTATTTTCCTTGTCTTTGGTTGTAAAGTGAATATGTTGATAAATAATAGGCGTGTTTGTTGGTATATTAGATGATTTAGCGAATGTAAGGCGACCAAGCAGGTTCTCGTACATCACCGGAGGGGGCATGAAGTTCCTGTGTTGATTTACCGTTATCACTGACGACAACTAATTTTCCACGACCATTACGTTGGGTTGCATACGCTACCATCGTGCCATTGGGGGCGAGAGCGGGAGACTCATCAAAGCGTCCAGTTGAAATCATATCAGCTCCAGCGCCATCTATCTGCATAATGGCAATACGAAAGAGACCATTCTCTCGGCGTACCAAAGCCACCTTGTTGCCGACGATATCTGCGGCAGAATTGTAGTTGCCAATAAACGTCATGCGACTGGCTTTTCCACCACTAGCAGGGATTGAATAAAGCTGTGCTGCCCCGCCTCTGTCTGAGGTGAAGACGATGGATCTTCCGTTGCGGCTCCAAGAGGGTTCAGTATCAATATTAGCATCATTGGTTAAGCGTTTTAATACACCACCCTTGACAGAAAGTAGATAGATTTCAGGATTACCATCCAGTGATAAACTCAGCGCCAAACGTGAACCATTAGGTGACCACGCCGGAGCGCCATTAATCCCTTTTTTGCTGGAGACGAGACGCTTTTCGCC
>NW_014590238.1:0-1199 GCF_000485595.1 Priapulus caudatus | reverse complement strand
GTGTGTGTGTGTGTGTGTGTGTGTTGTGTGTGTGTGTGTGTGTGTGTGTGTGTGTGTGTGTGTGTGTGTGTGTTGTGTGTGTGTGTGTGTGTGTGTGTGTGTGCGTGCGTGCGATCGTGGGTATATAGGGAATCATTATTCTCATTATTTTATTATTAAGACGCTCACATTATTTCGCTCTCTTTGACACCCTCATGTACGGACTTACATATTTAAACAGATTACCTAAATTTATACAGCGCCGTTACGGCTGCGTATAGTGCGGATATTCCAGCAATAATTTATGGATGTATTTATTAGCATATTAGCCCTTATATAGTCAATCAACCTCCGTGGCAATTTTCAAGAAAACATGCCCGTGGAATTAATTCAAAACTTCTCGATCAGTGGTTGTCCTATACTGATAGCTCGCCAATGACACAATATATCGATTGCGAGATTCGCGTAACGTTACCAAGGTGACCCGAGCGCCATTCTAGTACGGCAAGGCAGCTTTCCCCCGATCATTCTATATAGGCCTATAGCTTAGCTATTATATATAGCTATAGCTATATATAATAGCTATATATATATATAGCTATATATATAGGCCTATAGCTTAGCTTATATATAGCTATAGCTTATCCCCGATCATTCTAGGTCTATGTAGGTGTGTGATATTTTTTACGCTGTATTATTCCCGTGTATGATTGCCACGTAAGCTACGTACGTGAGGCCATCTATATAGACTGTAGAGCAGAAACAGCAGCTATATATTCGACAACAAAAAATGGGGGAGGGGTGCACCTAGATACAATAATGTAACCCAAACCCAAGAGGATAATGTAACCCCTATCCTCTTGGGTTTGGGTTACATTATTGTATCTAGGGTGCACCGTACACGTATTTTCCCGTGCTGTTCTCGTGCTTTCCCGTGCTGTTCTCGTGCTTTCCCGTGCTGTTCTCGTGCTTTCCCGTGCTGTTCTCGTGCTTTCCCGTGCTGTTCTCGTGCTTTCCCGTGCTGTTCTCGTGCCTGGCCCGTTGTGTTCTCGCTGCTTTCCTCGTTGCTGTTCTCGTGCTTCCGTGATGCTTCTCGCTGCTTTCCCGTGCTTTCTCGTAGCTTATCCGCCTGTCTTTCTCGTGCTTTCCCCGTGCCGTTCTCTATAGCTGCGCTTGCACTGAAATCTCCATCGTATAACGGAACACAGCAGAAGACAACT
>NW_014590237.1:0-1199 GCF_000485595.1 Priapulus caudatus | reverse complement strand
ATATATATATATATATATAAATTGTATGATTGCACCAACTTGTTTTTCTGAGACACATAAAGAATGCTATACAATGTGTTCGGATAGGGGGCATTCAGGTAATCATCCGCACCAGTCACGTTAGGTCGTTTCCCAAACAAAATTTCTCTCTCGCTGCGGATGTCATTAAGATGCTTTTACGAAGTCTGCAGGCCGAGTACTGCGCATGGCGGAGAACGTTGCGTGCGTGTGCGTGTGCGTGCGTGCGTACGTGCGTGCGTGCGTGCGTGCGTGCGCTGGAATCGATACATCAGCAGTTCAAGCGCGTTATACCTGGCCAGCCTTTGAATGCGCCAATTCTCAGTCATAATTGGCGGGCTTAATCATGTTGATATTGCTGTAGATATCGATTCGACAAATGCGCACGGCGAGGTGAATACGTTTAAGCGAGTGTGCGTGCGCGCGCGCGTGCGTACGTACGCGTTTTACATTTCCAACTCTTCCAGCGCGTTCGACGCCCGATTCAGAAGAGGAGAATTGTTAAGGGGGAAGTGGAATACGTTAATACGCGCGGGAAATGTGCCGTGAAACACGCATGCCGCCCCTGCATGACCATATCCAACAATCCGCGCCCATACCTGTGCGTGCGCGCGTGTGAGAAAGCCTCAGGTGCACGCTCTTTCATGCGAATGTCAAACTAATGATTTTTCAGAATCAGAACTATCGGAGCACGGTAAATATGTTGCCGGCGCGCGGGAGGGGCGTGTATAGCAGAGCACTGCGCTGGGGGTGACTGCATGTTGACACAGTTGACACGTCTCGTCGTCACTGTGAATTCGATGAATTTCGGCGAAACGTCGTTTTTTGCGGCGGCGTTGTTGTAATGCAGCGTTAGTGGGGAGGGGGGGGGTGTATTTCGAACGTTTTTTTTCCCGTGCGAAAAAAATGTGGAGCTGCATGTAAATTACCATGATCGGCGAGCCAACACGCCCCGGCTAGAGCTTCAATGCAGACGTTTAGTTTGTCGCAGTGTTTCGACTGATTTCACGATTGATTCACCGAATGTTGACGGGTTTTTATTACCTAATGTATTAAAGCGTGAATGCGTGTTTGTGTGTGTGTGTGTGTGTGTGTGTGTGTGTGTGTGTGTGTGTGTGTGTGTGTGTGTGTGTGTGTGTGTGTGTGTGTGTGTGTGTGTGTGTGTGTGTGTGTGTGTGTGT
>NW_014590236.1:0-1200 GCF_000485595.1 Priapulus caudatus | reverse complement strand
GGGAGATGTGCGATGGGTGGGTGGTGTGTGGGGGTGGGTAGCGGGGTGGGGAGATGTGCGGTGGGTGGGGTGGTGTGGGTGGGTGGTGTGGGGTGGGGTGGTGTGGAGGGGAGAGTGTTGGTGGTGTGCGGTGGGTGGGTGGTGTGGGATGGTGTGGGGTGGGTGGAGTGGGGTGGGGGAGAGTGTTTGTGGTGTGGGATGGTGTGGGGTGGGTGGAGTGGGGTGGGGGAGAGTGTTTGTGGTGTGCGGTGGGTGGGTGGTGTGGGATGGTGTGGGGTGGGGTGGGAGAGAGTGTGGATGGGGGTTTGTGGGTGGCGTATTGTGGTGGGATGAGGTGGGGCGCGGTGTGTAGGTGGGTTTGGGGGGGGGGTGGAAATGTGTTGGCAAGTGTTGTGTCTATATAAGCAGCAGATATGTGTTGGCAAATGTTGTGTCTATATAAGCAGATCATGTATGTTGGCAAGTGTTGTATCTATATAGGCGGCAGATATGTGTTGACAAGTGTTGTATCTATATAGGCGGCAGATATGTGTTGACAAGTGTTGTATCTATATAGGCGGCAGATATGTGTTGACAAGTGTTGTATCTATATAGGCGGCAGATGTGTGTTGACAAGTGTTGTATCTATATAGGCGGCAGATATGTGTTGACAAGTGTTGGTTCTATATAGGCGGCAGATATGTGTTGTAGGCAGTAGCATATTATAAGCAACAGGAGACACACGTATAATCTTGCGGTACTGCAGTGTGTGCGTTACGTGTGAGTGAGTGTGAGTGTGATGAAACGCTCTCCAATGATGTGTGTGCGTGCGTGCGTGCGTGCGTGCCTACTTCAGTTTGATCACCTAACCCTCACAACGCAACTGTCTCATATGGCAGCTATCATATCCCCCAGCTATCACATCCCCAGCTATCACATCCCCCAACTATCACATCCCCCAGCTATCACATCCCCCAGCTATCATATCCCCCAGCTATCTCAGCCCCCAGCTATCATATCCCCCAGCTATCCTATCCCCCAGTTATCACATCCCCCAGCTATCATATCCCCCAGCTATCGCATCCCCCAGCTATCTCAGCCCCCAGCTATCATATCCCCCAGCTATCCTATCCCCCAGTTATCACATCCCCAGCTATCACATCCCCAGCTATCGCATCCCCAGCTATCTCAGGCCCCCAGCTATCACATCCCCAGCTATCT
>NW_014590235.1:0-1200 GCF_000485595.1 Priapulus caudatus | reverse complement strand
ATTATATATATATATATATATATATATATATATATATATATATATATACATATATATGAATTACCAGAAGTGAATGGCGTTCTAGATAACATAATACTATATTGCGTAATCTGGTAACCCATGACTATGCCATATTGAGCAGGAACTTCTCACCTTCCCATTCATTTGTGGTGCCTATATGAATATTGACAACAACATCTAAGGGAAAATATGGTTATAACTTATAACAGGTCAGGTGTTGGGTGCCAGCTGTTCATAGCATCTGTATAAGTTACACGCATGTTATAATGAATGCTATTTTGTCAACATGAAGGTCCTGCTGCTATTACACTTAGCAAGAACGCATGCTGTAGTTGAACATTATTTGAGTACCTATAAACTAGAGTACAGACATACACGCTCTAACAGCTTAAATATTAAATGGAATATAAATATTAAAAATCAGTTCTCTTTGGAAGTGATGTGACAGCCCCACATTTGACTACTGACAAGACAAGTTGCCACAAAGCATCAGTTCTCATCTGATCGCTATTTGTATTCGCTGCCGCTAAGGCCAAAACAAAATATAGGTGTGGTTACCCTTTCATGCCGATAAAAAATAGGGTAGCGAAAACATTTTATTTTATTGAAACATTTTATTTACGAACCATGTCCGAAGGATGTGCGTTGTGCCTTTTGAAGCAGGAACTGTCCAATTCATATTTTTTTATTTTTTTATTTATTTTTTTTTTCACTTTAAAGAAAATTGACAATAAAATGTTTAGGGTCGCTGAGAATAAATAGGGTCGGTCGGAAAACGGTAACATCACACCTATATTTTGTTTTGGCCTAATGCAACTGTTACTCTAGCAAATTTTGCTGCCGTGAATGGTATTACCTCCTGGTACCATAATCTCGATGGAGCATAGATGAATATATATATGCTCTCAAGTAATGATGATAACGAATTATTACATTATCCAAACTGATTTAGGAGTTAGCATGCGTTGGGGGCTGTTGATTACGATAAAAGTGGATCAGTCACTGTATGACCCACTGCAGTGTCTGTTTTTATGGCCTGGTTTATCAACGAAAATCAAATGTAAACTTTGTACATGGAGAATTGATTAATCACTTAATTTCTACTTTATAGAACACCTGTATGATCGAACAAATATCCCATTAATATGTTGACAAATTTTACATTTATGTATACCACAA
>NW_014590234.1:0-1200 GCF_000485595.1 Priapulus caudatus | reverse complement strand
TCCCTCCTCTCTCTCCTCTCCCTCCTCCACCTCCCTCCTCCCTCCTCCGCCCCCCCCCTCCCCTCTCTCTCCTCTCTCTCCCTCTCCCCCTCTCTCTCCCTCTCTCTCATCTCTCTACTGCGCGCGCTCTTGCAGGCTGAGGTAGCACGCTCAGGTAACGGCGATCGAGTGAGCGTCGTCGGAGCGATGAATTATTCAGCTGCCGATGTGAAGGCATCCATCAACAAATTCATACATCACCATAATTCAGATTGCCACGCGAGCGAGCGAGAGAGAGCTTCATTAAGATTTTATCCGGGCCACGCAAAAGAAACACGGGCGCAATATCGCTAATGCGTCGCGCGAGCGGCACGTTGCCAGGACGACCGTGCGTCGGCGCAGCGTGGGGGGACGGGGAGGCGTGGGAGACGGGGCGAGTGGGTGGGGGTGGGGAGGGAGCGAGTGGGGAGAGGGGGAGGGAGAGTCGTAAGAGAAGGAACGAGTGGGTGGGGGAGTCGTGGGGGAGGGGGCGAGTGGGTGGGGGAGGGGGGAGTGGGTGGGGAAGGGGACTGTCTCTGTCGTCTCATCTCTTCTCTCTTCTCTTCCGTCTCTCATCTGCTTCACTCCTCCTCCTCTTCTTGTCCTCTCTCTACTCTTCCTCCTGTCCTTCTCTGATCTCTCATCTGTCTCTCTCTCATCTCTCGCTCTCTCTCTCTCTCTCTCTCTTCGTCTCTCGGGCTGCTTGTCTCCTGTCACTCTCTCTGCTCCTCTCTCTCTCTCTCTCTCTTCTCTTCATCTCTCTGCTCTGTCTCTCTCTCTCATCTTCTCTCTCTCTCTCATTCTCTTCCTCTCTCTCCTCTCTCTCCTCCTCTCTGTCTCTGTCTCTCGTCTCCTCTCTTCTCTCTTCTCTCTCTCTCTCTCTCTTTCTGTCTCTCTCTGCTCTGCTCTCTCTCTCTCTCGCTCTCTCTCTCTCGCTCTCTCTCACTCTCTCTTCTTTCTTATTCCTCTCTCTCTCTCTCTCTCTCTTTCCTCTCTCTCTCTCTCTCTCCACTTTCTTTCCTCTTTCTTCTTACTTTTCCTCTCCGAGTCTCTGCTTCTCTCTATTCCGCGGTTCTCGGCCCGCCCTCCCTGCCCACTCGTCCCCTTCCCCACGACTCCCCCTCGCCAACCAACTCCCCAGCCCACTTGCCCCCTCCCCCACAACTCTCGCCACTCACTCGC
>NW_014590233.1:0-1201 GCF_000485595.1 Priapulus caudatus | reverse complement strand
AGAGAGAGAGAGAGAGAAGCCAGAGAGAGAGCGAGAGAGAGAGTTAGCCGTTGGTCGTACAGATAAGCAGCCGATCATTTGGCTGTGACTCCGATCAAGCGAGTGATGTGAGAAAGCAGCGGCAGGGTCACCGCATTGTCAGCTGCGCGGGGGTGGGCGGCTTGCTCGGATGGGCTCAGAAATGGGCGCCAGTTAGATTTAAAAAAAACACTACAGGAGAGAGATAAATAGATCGAAAGAGAAAGACTACCAACAGTCTAATGAACAGACGGAGAAAGAGACAGATAAACAAGAAGGAAGACAGAAAGCACGCACGCACGCGCGCGCGCACGCACGCACACACGCGCACGCGCGCACACACACACACACACACACACACACACACGCGCGCACACACACACGCACTCATGAGAGAGCGAGATGAGAGATGAGTCATTAGAGAGTAGAGGAGATGATGGAGAGAGAGGAGAGAGGAGAGAGAGGGAGGCAGAGACGAGAGAGAGAGACGAGAGGGACGGGAGAGAGACCGGAGAATGCAGATGAGAGAGAGAGTGAGAGAGAGAGCAAGAGGAGAGATGAGGAGAGAGAGAGAAGAGGGCAGAGAGCAGTGAGAGAGAGATTGAAGAGAGAGAGAGGAGAGAGAGACGAGATGTAGAGAGAGAGGAGAGAGAGATGAGAGAGAGAGAACAGACGAGATGAGAGATGAGAGAGAGCAAGGGGCCGTTGCGCCAAATGAGATATCAAACATGAGAGAAAGATGATGAGAGGAGGGAGGGAGAGGAGGAAGCGCGGAGAAGAGAGAGATGACAGCAGGGAGAGATGAGGGACGAGGAGAGAGACGAGGAGCGATGAGAAGAGAGCGAGAGGAGAAGAGTGAGAGAAGGAGAGAGAGAGCGCGAGAGATAGAGAGAGAGGGAAGGAGAGACGTGCGGGAGAGAGGGATATTTATGGAGAGCAGCTGCTTTCACTGATTTAAGAGGATGCGGGCTATGGCTGCACTAATGCGGTGTGCTAACTTCTCTGTGTGTGTGTGTGTGTGTGATGTGTGTGCGGTTGTGTGTGATGTGTGTGTGTGTGCCCCTCGCCTATAATATCTATGCGTGTGCGTTGCGTGCGTGTCCTTCGTCCTGTCTGTGTGTGGCTGGTGGTGTGTGTGTGTGTGTGTGTGTGTGTGGTGTGTGTGTGTGGGTGTGTGTGTGTG
>NW_014590232.1:0-1201 GCF_000485595.1 Priapulus caudatus | reverse complement strand
TGGTATTTTGCTGCGTCATGCTGAAATCTTACCATAGAGCAAAGCCAATCAGTAATATGAAGTTGATAACGTACACAGTACACAGAGTTATGATAACAGCATTCACTTACCTATATATAGTTGTTACATTTCGATATTTCTTCACATCGTTACCAACTTGTACTCATACGGTTGAAACCAGAAAACCAGAAAGCCAGAGAAGAGAAGTCAGGAGAGGAGAAGAGAAGAGAAGAGAAGAGAGGAGACGGAAGGAGAAGATAGGAGAGACGAGAGAAGAGGAGAGAAGAAGGAGAGACCAGGAGAGAAACACTGGTATGTGTATGCTAAAATCATTTATTTAATTATCTGTTCTGTTCTCATGTCGATGACGAAGTTAGTTCTTTTGCGCATGCGTGCTCGTGCGTGCGCGTTATGTTTGCGTGTGTCTTTGAATGCGTGCGTGTGTGTGTGTGTGTGTGTGTGTGTGTGTGTGTGTGTGTGTGTGTGTGTGTGCATGTGAATGTGTGTTTGTGTACGCGCGTACGTCTGTGCGTGTGTCGTGTGTCGTGTGTGTGTGTGTGTGTGTGTGTGTAGTGCGTCGTGCGTCGTGCGTCGTGCGTCGTGCGTCGTGTGTAGTGTGTCGTGCGTCGTGCGTCAGGTGTCGTGTGTCGTGTGTCGTGTGTCGTGTGTTGTGTTGTGTGTCGTGTGTCGCGTGTCGTGTGTTGTGTGTTGTGTGTCGAGTGTTGTATACTATATACCGTGACGTCACGAGCAGCGCGGTCGCGTTATTCACGTCGCTAATGCTGTCGGTAGCTAATCCGTCTAACAGCACTCTGACCTCGGGCGATGCTTACACAGAGAGAGACGCACGCGAGAGAGAGAGAGAAAGCCAGACGGAGGTCGCTCCAGCTTAGCGTAGGTCTGTTAAAGCTGGCCAAGCAATTGTATTGTTACAGGGATCGTTCTTGAGAGAGAGAGAGAGAGAGAGAGAGAGAGAGAGAGAGAGAGAGAGAGAGAGAAAGCGAAAGAGAGAGAGAGAGAGAGAGAGAGAGAGAGAGAGAGCGCGCGAGGTACAGAGAGCGCGCGCGCGAGAGAGAGAGACAGCGAGGCAGAGGCAGAGAGCGCGCGAGGGGCGGGTAGAGGAACCCCTGCTGCGTCAAACCCGTCGTCACCTGGTCCAGCCATCAACGTCCTCATTCCATCCTGAACACCACGAGCAACG
>NW_014590231.1:0-1203 GCF_000485595.1 Priapulus caudatus | reverse complement strand
GAGAGAGAGAGAGAGACAAGGACTTGAGACGTGTCCGCGTGGTGACAGCTAGCCTCATCATGTTAGACGCGCTCCAACCCGCTGTGGTCGTCAACATTTATTCCGGTTTATCGCAGCCGAACCGTAACACTCCGTCAGATTTAACGCGGATCGTGAGTGTTTTCCAAAAGGCCTTTTTACGCGGTGATCGTTGAATTGTAGTCGGATTAACCACAGATAACTACTGCTAAGTGATGAGATGGGTACTGTGGCCAGACATGCATGCATGCACACGTACCGTCATGCATCCCATGTTGTCCCTGTATATATATCATCTCCGTACATCTCCTAGTGAGAGTGCAAAAGTACTACTAAAAACTGCCGAGTCAAACAGCTGAGATTGCCAGTGCCTCGATATTCGCACACAAATTCTACCGCCAACTGAAAAAAATATCAGAGAGGAGAGAGCAGATTGGTAGAACAGTTAGATAGAACAGAGAAAGAGAGGGAGAAATAAGAGAGAGAGGGAGGGGAGAGGATGGAGAGAGAAGAAAGAGAAGAGGAGAGAAATAGGAGAGAAGAGAGAGAGAGAAGAGAGATAGACAGTCAAGAAAGAGAGGGGGAGATAGGAGAGAGGAGCGAGAGAGAGAGAGAGAGAGAGGAGAGAGAGAGAGATGAGAGTCGTAGACAGAGGAGGGGAAGAGAGAGAGAGAGAGAGAGGAGAGAGGGAGGAATAACCTGCGCACAGATGGAAGAACAGAGGGAAAGGTTGGAGAGAGGGACGAAAGGCCGCTCGGGTGTTCGTGTGCGCCGTAGCAGTGCGTGCGGTCCATCCCATCACTCCATCCCATCCATCCATCCATCCATCATTCCATCTATCTTGATTGGGTGCTATAGTTCCAGAGATAGAGTGCGCTTATGCGCATCTAGTCCAGTCCTATCCCATCTCTCTGCAGTCTGATATCCATTTATCCTATCTTCTTACTCTATTCTAGTCGTCAGTCGCTATCTCAGCTCTGCTATCTCGCTATTCTATGCTGACTGCGATATCTGCTATGTGCTATCTATCTAATCTAATTCATAAGTGTTCCCGTGCTAGTGCTGCTGCCTTCTGACGAGTCGTTGAGCATTACATATCCTGCTTATGGCGCAATGCACATGTATCTTGTAAATGGTTTTATTTACGGATAACTTCGTGACCAGTATGAGTAAGAAATTTTATTG
>NW_014590230.1:0-1203 GCF_000485595.1 Priapulus caudatus | reverse complement strand
GTACCCTGCAAACTGTCACCCCCTATTAACAACAAATAAACCAAACCAAAAAAGCCACCTTGCTTTCACAAGGCGGCCTATTGGTACAGCTTAAAGGGGAGGCTTCGTTTTACGGTTGCTGAATCACGCTCGAATCCGTTATCACAATATTGCTTCCAGCAGTAGCTTGAAAGGCAGCTACTTGTGTCTGCATTTCTTGTGTAGCAGCCAAACTGCCTGCGGGGCTTAATATCGAACTATGATTTCCTTCGGTGAAACGCACGATACCACTGCCCGCAGATGTCGCAGAAACAGAAGCTAATCCCATCAAGGCGGCAAGAGGTTCTGTACCAGAAAGTGGGCCGCTCGCCCCTGCACTATTAGGCACTACGGTGTCACCAATGACTTCAATCATGTGGATCGGATGTGTACTGGCAGCAGATGCCGCATAGTTAATTGGATCGGCTGAATCAAGTATCCACTGCGCTCCGGCAAGGAAGTTTTGGTAATCACCTCCCGTGACGCCATTCGCTGCTAGTCCATTACGCATAGTGTCACCAAAAGCTATTGATGCATCTAACAAACGTGGAATACCCCCGCCAGCAGTCACGATGGAGGATGGCAAGGCTTGAGTTTCAGCACCTAAATACACTGAACCCACTATGCCACCCAGTGAGTGACCGACAAAACCAATGCGGCTACCATCAATTAACTGACCATTGAGCATGGGTGACTCAGAGAGTGTTTTACGTAACACCAACAAATTGGCTGCACCTTGGCGAATATTATCACGCGAGGTCAATAAACCGCTTAAGTTAATAAAGCTACTACCTGAGCTGTCTTCAACACCATCGGGAGATGCGGCTATGGTATTGCCATCCCCATCTTCGGTAATAAAGTCCATGCCAAAGGTGGGTTCAATGGGTGTTTTGAAGGGCAAGATGTTTGCCGAGCTTTGATCAGTAATGCCATGTAAGGGTAGATCAATCGAAACCGCTGCAAAACCAGCCATTGCTAAGGAATCTGCAACCGCTAACATATCAGTACGATTACGTGTGATGCCATGTTGAAACATGACTACAGGCCAGCCAGTTGCAGGCATGGTTTGCCCACTCGCAGCATTCGGTATTGAAGCTAACATTGGCAGGGTTAAGGTTTGATTACTCACAGGAGTAATGTTGTAACGTGTCAGATCAGACCCGCCAACGCCTTTCCAAGAACCCG
>NW_014590229.1:0-1204 GCF_000485595.1 Priapulus caudatus | reverse complement strand
CGTGTGTGTGTGTGTGTGTGTGTGTGTGTGTGTGTGTGTGTGTGCGTGCGTGCGTGCGTGCGTGCGTGCGTGCGTGCGTGCATGTGTGCATGCATGTGTGCATGGGTCGTGCATGTGTGCGTGCATGTGTGCATGGGTCGTGCATGTGTGCGTGCAGCGTTAGCTAACTATTATTTATAATTGACTTTAAAAATGACAAAAACTATAATCTAAATTCACTTAGCGCATGCACATCTTGATAATGTTTATGATTTTATAAGTGAATTGATGAAAATATATGCGTTATGCATTTGTGATGGGCGCTGTGAGGCTGTTGTGATGTTGTGATGGCTGTGATGGAGGCCTGCTGATGACGGCTGGTGAGGCTGTTGATGTTCTGTGAGGCTGTGAGGCTGTGAGGCTGTGAGGCTGGTGTGAGGTTTGTGATGCTGTGAGGCTGGTGCAGGCTGTTGAGGCTGTGAGGCTGTGAGCTTGAGGCTGTGAAGCTGGTGAGGCTGTGAGGTGTGAGGCTGCTGCAGGCGTTGTGATGCCTGTGAGGCTTGTAGGCTGTGATGCTGTGCGGCTGTCAGGGCTGCTGATGTTCCTGTTGAGGCTGTGAGGCTGATGAGGCTGTGATGGCTGTGAGGCTGTGCTGCTGTGATTGCTGTGAGGACTTGAGGCTCTGTGATGCTGTGAGGCCTGTTGAGGCTGTGCAGGCCTGTGAGGCGTGAAGCTGGTTAGGCCTGTGAGGCGTGTGAGGCTGTGGAGGCTGTGAATGCTGTTTCAGGCCTGATGATGCTGATGAGTGCTGTGATGCTGTGCGGCTGGTGAGGCTGTGTAGGGCTGTTGATGCTGTGAGGCTGTGAGGCTGCTGAGGCCTTGTGATTTCTGGTGACGCTGTTTAGCCTGTGGAGTGTGAGGCTGTGAGGCCTGTTGATGCCTGTGAGGCTGTTGATATGCTGTGATGGTTGTTGATGCTGTGGAGGCTGTGAAGGACTGATGAGGCTGTGAGGCTGTGAGGGCTGTGAGGCTGCTGAAGGCTGTGACGGCTGTGACGGCTGTGAGGCTGTGAGCTGTGAGTGTCTGTGAGGCTGTGAGGCTGTTGAGCTGTGAGGCTCGTGAGGCCTGTGAGTTGTGATCTGTGACGCTGTGAGGCTGCTGAGGCTGATCGGGCTGGCTGGCAGCATCGTTTTTCATATACCGTATCGCTATGGCATTTCCTCCT
>NW_014590228.1:0-1204 GCF_000485595.1 Priapulus caudatus | reverse complement strand
GAGGTTTCTTTCTGAGCGTTGCATTTTTAAAGACGGCGGATTTCAATCATAAGTGCGCCACATTGAAATAGTTGGGCCAGTGAGTACACTCACCGGTCGACTAAAACACAATGTGAGAGACTTATGAGAAAGCGCTATACCCAACTGACCCAAGAGGAACGATACCAGATTTACGCCTACAAGAAAGCAGGATTTTCTAATAGCGTTAATTGCGCAGGAATTAGATCGTCATCAGAGCACCATAAAAAGAGAGTTATCTAGAAACCAAGGGTTACGAGGCTACCGGCCTCAGCAAGCGCATTACCTGGCTCAGAACCGGCATCAAAATAAACCGAAATCAATAAAGATGACAAAGCTGATGATTGTGCGAATCAGTACTGATTTGGCGCAGCAATGGAGTCCTGAGCAAATACAAGGACGTCTACTAGATGATGGGTTCGATGCTGTTTGCCCTAGCAGTATTTACAGCTTCATAAAAAAAGACAAAGCGAATGGAGGTGATTTACATAAAAACCTTCGGCATAAAAAATATAAACAGCGAACTGGGTCGCCTGACGCACGTGGCCAAATATGCAATCGCGTTAGCATTGAAGAACGCCCAGCTATCGTTGATGAAAAAGTTCGACTCGGTGATTGGGAGGCAGACACTGTTATTGGTAAAGGGCATAAGGGCGTACTGGTTACGTTGACCGAACGTGTCAGCAAATTAAACCTCATTGCACATGTCCCGACTAAACATGCAGCAGGTGTGACAGAGGCGATTATAGCGATGCTTAAGCCTTATAAAAAAGAGTTGCACACCATCACGTTTGATAATGGTAAAGAATTTGCTTACCACGAAAAGATAGCTGAGGCGCTGGACGTTGATACGTATTTTGCACATCCGTACCGATCATGGGAGCGCGGGCTAAATGAAAATCACAACGGACTGATTCGTCAATACTTGCCCAAAGGTCAACCTTTGGATAGAGTGACAAAAAAACAGGTCATTGATATACAAACTCGATTGAATCAACGGCCACGAAAACTGCTTGGTTTTAAAACGCCTGAAGAAATTTATGCAAAAATGAAACTAGCATCATGAAATAGACGTGGCGCACTTATGACTGGAATCCAAGCTTCTAAAAATTTGACCTCATCTTTATTTAAGCCCTTTTCCTTTGTGCCTTCATGCGCCCAATTATTTCTATATGAGTTAAAAAAC
>NW_014590227.1:0-1204 GCF_000485595.1 Priapulus caudatus | reverse complement strand
ACACACACACACACACTACACTACGACACACACACACTACACACACACACACACACACACACACACACACACACACACACACACACACACACACACACACACACACACACACACACACACACACACACACACACACACACACACACACACACACACACACACACACACACACGCACACACACTCGCCGACAGCGCGAAGTCACTGCGAAATGAGATAAGATGTAATCGATACACACCCTCGTCTAGCCACCTCTTGATTTTAGTGATGAAGCAGTCACATAGAAATAGGGCACGAGCACCGTGCGTATGTTTTGATAAGATTGTTTTAACCTCTCACGCTGAGCGTAATCAATCACGATTCATCAACGGCCACTTCGCGTTCGTGCATGTCTTCTGCGCATTCCCATAGGTGGCGTTGTTGCCAATATGGCGTCCACTTGTCGGCTTCTCGCAATTGTACTAAATCTTGTATACAATTCTAACGATCTAATAATATAATTTCCGTAATAGCTTTCATATAATGCGTTTAAATGTAATGTATATAATTTATGTAACTTATATAAATGTATTTATTCTGTTTCATACTAAAGTTTGTATACAATTCTTACGGTCTAATAATATGATTTACACAATAGCTCTTGTAAAATGTATTTAAATGTAATGTACGTAATTCATGTAACGTATATGAATGTACTTATTCGGTTTTATAGTTTATACGTTCTTTGATTATATACGAAGAACTCTGGCTCCCTCTAGCGGAATCTGTATCCAATTTGTGATGGGAATCTCACAACATATGCGATAGATATTGGGTCTCAGCTTCAATCAGCAAGTTGTTTACAGCGATAAAAGCCGCACGCGATCATAGCCTTCTCTCACGCTACACGCGTGATGACATGTGCTGCTTTTCAGCGCTTGAAGCGCGAGATAACGCAGGGACCAGGAGTGTAACATGGTGCAGGATCGTCGCTTGATTGCGCTCGCGTTGATACGAGTAACTAGTTCATTCGAGAATTTCGCGAATTCGATCATTTTTTGCGGTAGATGATAGAGATCTGAGTATATTGCCTCCACAACGGGTACCTCTTTCCATCCGTTATTACTTCCTCTCTTGTTCTCTCTCTCTCTCTTTCTCTCTCTTTGTTTTTTCTTCTTTTTTCTCTCGCTCTCTCTCTCTGTCTGTCTGTCTCACTCTCTCTCTCTC
>NW_014590226.1:0-1205 GCF_000485595.1 Priapulus caudatus | reverse complement strand
TCTCTCTCTCTCTCTTCTCTCTCTCTCTCTCTCTCTCTCTCTCTCTTTCGTCTGCTCTCTCATTATCTCTCTCTCTCTCTCTTTCTCTCTCGCCTCTCTCTCTCATCTCTCTTCTCTCTCCTCTCTCTCTCTCTCTTTCTCTCTCTTCTTCTCTCTCTCTCTCTGCTCCTTCTTCGCTCGCTCGCTCTCTCTCTCTCCCTCTCTCTCCTCTCTCTCTCTTCTCTCTCTCTCTCCTCCTCTCGCTCTCTCTCTCTCTTCTCTCTCTTCTCTCTCTCTCTCTCGCTCTGCCTCTCTCTCCTATCTTTCTCTGTCTCTTCCCCCCCCCCCCCCCCAACTCCTTTTCCTCTCTCACTTTTATCTGCGTGCTTGCTCATCTCTCTCCACTCTCGTCTCTCTCTCTCTTTCTCTCTCGGCCTCTTCTCTCTCTCTCTCTCTCTCTCTTCTCTCTTCTTATTCTCTCTCTCTCTGATATGCACGCTACTATGTTGTTAGAGGACAAGCAATCGCATTCTCCAAATAGTGCCTGGATGTTTACACAAGCATCTCACTAGATCTCTCTCTTGATCTCTTAGCGTGGGAACGTGTCAGCGAGGCATCCTGAGAAGGAGAGAGGAGGGGAGGGGAGGGGAAGAGAGAGAAAGAGAGAGAGGGAGATGAGCGAGAGAGAGGGAGAGAGAGAGGAGAGAGAGAGAGAGAGAGAGATGGAGATGAGAGAGACGAGAGAGCAGAGAGGGGAGAGAGAAGAGAGAGGAGGAAGAGAGAGAGAGAGAGCAGAGACGAGAGAGAAGAGTGAATTGAGAGATGAGAGAGCCAATGATAATGGAGAGATAGAGGACGTTCTATGAGGGAGCGATGAGAGAGAGAGCGAGGAGAGAGAGGAGAGGGAGAGACGAGAGAGCATGCGATGAGATCTCGGAGAGAGAGAAAGAGAGAGAGACAGAGACAGAGAGAACAGTACCACCAGCAGCAGTAGCAGAGTATCGGTGACCACGCTAAGAGAGAAGCCGTCATGTAATGTTAAGGCAGCGTTGGGTGTGAGGCGGGGGCTTAGCGTGTGTAATGTGTCTGTGGGAGAATGCCACAGCAGCCCTACTGATGATCAGTAATGAGGGAGGACAGCGGGAGTGCGCGGGGGAGAGGGGGGAGAGGGGGGGAGGACAGCGGGGAGTGCGCGGGGGGAGAGGGGGGAGGACAGGCGGGAGTGC
>NW_014590224.1:0-1206 GCF_000485595.1 Priapulus caudatus | reverse complement strand
TATCTCCGATTGCTCTTGTTTCCTACTGCGTTTACTGCTGCTGTTGCTACTGCTGATGTTATTCTGTTGCTGCTGCTGCTGCTGCTGCTGCTGCTGCTGATGATGATGATGATGATGATGCTGTTACTGCTGCTGCCGTTGCTACTGCTGCTGCCGTTACTGCTGCTGCTGCCGCTGTTGCTGCTGCCGCCACCGTCGCCGCCGCTGCTGCTGTCACTGCTGCCGCTGCTGTTAATGTTCTTCTTGCTGCTTCTGTTGTTGCTGCTGGTGGTGGTGCTGCGGGTGGGGGAGATGCTCTATATAATATAAAGATTTAGAGTACGAGAAAAGATCCAAATAACTGGTGTTTATTCCTTCATTCAAACGACCCAAATTCTGAATAAATAAACATCAGTTAACTCAATTATATCTCACGTTCTAGCGTATATTATATCGCATTGTAGGGATGCTGGCGGAAGAGAGCCACTATTTTTCTCGTGTTACTCATTGGTCCCTCGAACCTTTCGCATCGGACAAATTTCGCGCGTGTGAGAATGCACTCCTCGTTATTTCGCCAAGAATTAGCAATTCTTCAGCCTCCCTACGCAGTCTGAACTTGCTCAATTGAATCTGACTGCATCGGGTCGTGTAAGAGCGCACGTCATTATTCCAACCTTAGCTGCTACTGACATTTATTCGTAAATAAAGAGAGCAACGTTGCGCAAGCATGAACAAGCGTGGAGTGCTCGAACTCACACGAACGCAAGCAAACACACACGCGCGCGCAGACGCACGCACACAGACAGGCACGCACGCAGACGACAGGAAGCGTCACGCTCCTGGATGTGCCATCAATCAGCAGCAGACGCGCGTGCACAGCTCGCCGCAGTGTTTATTTGTACATTCTCCTACACCGAGGAAGAAAAGGAAGACGAGAGCGAAAAGCCCCCGCGAGCGACCGCGCTTGCTGTAGATAGATGGCGCGCGCGGCGCATGCGGTACACGCAGACGAGTCCGATTAGCCATCGGCGGTTTCTTAATTCGGCGAAGGTTAAAGCCTACCCAGCAGCAGCATCTCATCATGCAGCTTCTAACACTCCCCTCTTCCTGCGCGCACAAAAACATTCACCCCAGCAAGCACATACACACATGCACGCACGCACGCACACACACGCACACACACACACGCACGCACATACCCGCACACGCACGCACACGCACGCACAC
>NW_014590223.1:0-1206 GCF_000485595.1 Priapulus caudatus | reverse complement strand
CGTGCGTGCGTGGTGTGTGCGGCGCGCGTGACGTACGGGGCAGTGCCTCGGCGTCGTGAAGGCGTGCGGCGGGCGAGTAGTCGCCGCTGCGTACTGCCTGCTGCTCGCGGTAACATGCTGCGTGCGTTGCGTGCGCGTCCGTGCGTGCGGTGTGATGGACTACGCTGGCAGTGCCTCGGGCCCGTCGTGGAAGCCTGCCGGCCGGGTGAGTAGTCGCCGCGTACTGCTGCTGCTCGCGTACGATGCTGCGTGCGTGCGATGCGTGCGTTTGCGTGCGGTGCGTGCTCGTGTGACGTAGTCGCAGTGCTCCGGGGTCGTGGAAGCGTGCGGCGCGTGGTAGTCGCCCGCCGGTATGCTGCTGCTCGCGGCTACATGCTGCGTGCGTGCGGGCCGCGTGTGTCGTGGGTGTGTGTGTGTGCGTGCGTGCGCGTAGTGTGACCGTACGTGCAGTGCCTCGGGCGTCGTGAAGCGTGCGGCGGAGTGAGTAGTCGCCGCGGTACTGCTGCCTGCTCGCGGCTACATGCTGCGGTCGCCGTGCTGTGGTCGCGTGCGTTGCCCCTGCGTTGCGCTGTGTGACGTACGTCGGCAGTGCTCGGGCGTGGTGGAAGCCTGCGGCGGAATGGAGGTAGTCGCCGCGGTACTGCCTGCTCGCTCGCGCGTACATGCTGCGCTGCGTGCGTGCGTGCGTGCGCGTGTGCCGTGCTGTGTGTACGTACGTGCGCAGGGCTCACGCGTTGGTGAAAGCCTGCGACAGGGTGAGGGGAGTCGCCGCGTACTGCTGCCTGCTCGCGGTAATGCTGCGCTGCGTGTGCGTGCCCGTGCGTGCCGCTTCGCGTGTGCGTGCGTGTGTGACGTACGTGCAGTGCCTCGGGGGCGTCGTGAACGTGCGGCGGGCGAGTAGTCGCCGCGGTACTGCTGCTGACTCGCGGTGAACATTGCTCGCGTGCGCGTGCGTGCGTGCGTGCGTGCGTGCGTGTGTGACGTACGTGGCAGTGCCTCGGGCGTCGTGAAGCGTGCGGCGGGCGAGTAGTCGCCGCGGTACTGCTGCTGCTCGCGGTACATGCTGCGTGCGTGCGTGCGTGCGTGCGTGCGTGCGCGTGTTAGACGTACGTGGCAGTGCCTCGGGCGTCGTGAAGCGTGCGGCGGGCGAGTAGTCGCCGCGGTACTGCTGCTGCTCGCGGTACATGCTGCGTGCGACGCCGGCGA
>NW_014590222.1:0-1206 GCF_000485595.1 Priapulus caudatus | reverse complement strand
GAGGAGAGCGGAGAGAGAGAAGAGAGAGAGAGACGATAGCAAAGACCCCGAGACGAGAGAAGAAGAGAGAGACGAGGAGCTCCTGGGGAAACAAAGAGAGGAATGAGATGATGAGAAGAGTGGTGTGACCGGCAGAAGACTGAGAACGCATGAGAGAGACGGAGAGAGAGAGAGAAGGAGAGCAGAAAGGCGAGCGAGTCACGGCAGTAGAGGAGGAGAGAGAGAGAGAGAGAAGAGAGAGAGTCAGAAGGAGAGTAGAGGAGAGAAGAGCAGAGAAGAGAGAGAGAGAGAGGAGGACGAAGAGACGAGAGCAGAGAGAGAGAGAGAGAGAGAAGAGAGAGAAGAGCAACGAAACACGCAAGACGGAAATCACTGCACGCAACTCATCTAATCAGATCACCAGCAAGATCGTCACAGATCAGTGATCAGAGATCAGCATCAACACGGCAGTCTCACCACCAATATAAGAAGCAATTCATGCACTAGGATTCTAGATACGTACTACCGTCGTTAATCTTGGACGTTTAACCAAACCAGACGAACTCGCGGCACACCAGCCTCAGAGCTCACCCGAATAACAATCTAAATTCCTTGCTCAATCTCATATCGCCATCATCATCATCATCGCCCTGATAATGTCATCAATAAATCAATCATCCTTATATCAATATATCTCATCAGCCATAATCATCATCATCATCATACATCACTCATCATCATCATTATCATCATCGCCCATCATCAATCATACATCATTAATCATTCTATCATCCGCCAATCATCCATCCAATCCATCCAATCATCATCATTTTCATCATCGCCAGATTCATCATCATCATCATTATCATTCTCATCATCATCATCGCCATCATTCATCATCATTAATCATCAATTAATCAATCATCCGCATCATCATCATCATCTATCATCGATCATCATCATACGCCATCTGCCCATCACATACATCAATTCATCATCATCATCATCTCCATCGCCATCATTATGACCTCGTCATCATATGTAACAGTATATGTAACAATAATGTAACAGTATATGTAACCGTATACATATATTATGTAATACTATATGGTAGCATCATACGTTAATGCAGCGAACGAGTGTCCTTGTGACTCTGACCGCTGTCAGTCCAGGAACCTCATCCTCCTCTTCTTCTTCTTCTTGCTTCTCCTCCTCCTCCTCCTCCTC
>NW_014590221.1:0-1206 GCF_000485595.1 Priapulus caudatus | reverse complement strand
AGCGTTAAAATTTATCGTTGTAGCTTAGTTAATTAATTATTTGCTTTTGGGAAAGCGACGTTGGTCACCAACGATGTCTGCTAATCATTTCAGCACGGTGTATGGTCACATAGGCGGCGCCACTGTAGTCGGTGATGTGTGTGGCGACGGTAAACTGCGTTGTTAGGTAATTCGTCCGTAAGACGACCAATCTGGTGTCCGTGTGTGCACAATTCAACATGTATAGAAGTCGATTACTTTATGTCATGATATATTTAAGAGTAGTTATATATATATGTACATTTAATAATATTATAATAATATTTATTGATTTATATTGCGCACGTTACATGTAGATATGTTCACGTGCGCATTACAAAGGCTGATTATAATACATCGGACTTCAATACTTTAAAATATAGATACTGAAATTACGAAAAGTCCTGTAACAATTCCTGATTATAAATAGCGAACTGCAACATTGTAAAATATAGATCCTAAAAACGACAATAATACAACATTTTCGATAAAATAGAACTCCAATCAAATGTATACCTAAAATATAATGTCTATGTGTTAAATGCAATGTTAAATAGATAAGTTTTGAATAAGCGTTTAAAAGATTCTAGCGACTTTTCACATCGAATATGACTAGGTAGCTTATTCCATAATTTTGGGGCAGCTGATGAGAAAGCTCGATCGCCAAGTGTAGCCAACGTTTTTACAGCTGGTGGCTCAATTATCATGTGGTTACCAGAGCGCAGACTGTACCGATTAGGTCTCTTTAATGTGACTAATTCTCTGCTATCCTACTCTGGTGACATACAATGTAATGCCTTCAAAGTGATGAGTAGTATTTTAAACTCTATACGGAAATAGACTGGCAGCCAATGCAAATGATATAAAACAGGTGATATATGATCAAATTTGGATACATTGCAGATAAGCCGAGCAGCTGCATTTTGGACTCGCTGTAACTTATTCAGTTGTACCTGGGGCAGCCCATAAAGTAAACTATTGCAGCAATCAACACGACTAGTAATGAATGCGTGAATTAGAATTTTTGTTGATTCCGTAGAAAGAAACTTTCGGATTCCTCTAATATTATGAAGATGGAAAAATGAAGTACTGCAGAGTTTGGAAACATGAGTCTCCATCGTTAGCCGCGAATCAAACCAGCAACCCAAGTTTCTGGTCACGGATACTGGCGAAATTTTACAACTCCCG
>NW_014590220.1:0-1207 GCF_000485595.1 Priapulus caudatus | reverse complement strand
AGAAGTAAAGTCGTAAGAGCTGACGTATAATATGTAAACTCAACAAAGGATTTATTTCCAGCCACTCTCCAGCCTGCCACGTAGTAGAGTGACCACGCAAGTACATGGCTTTAGGAAATAGTATAGCGCCACCTATTGGGCCTAATATGGGAAAATGATACAATAATGTTACAATTATTATATTATTGTGTATGTGTGCGTGTGTGTGCGCGCGTTTGTGCGTGCATGTGTGGTGTGTGTGCGCGCGTTTGTGCGTGCATGTGTGGTGTGTGTGTGTCTGTGTGTGCGTGCACGTGTGTGTAACGCTACTTTTTACGTTACTACGTTATCTGTGAATTATAGATTCTAATGTTATATGCGTAGCCAAAGACATAGACAAAGGCCAGATGTTATAATACCATGACTCGTAGTTTACTTGTGGTTCGTACAGTTACAGTGATTTGAACGGTTACACAGTGCTGTCGCGGTCGCTTCTGGTTGTCAGGAGATTCCTCTATCTCCTCCTCGTCCGACCCTTACGTTCGGACGAGGAGCAGCAGTTCTGTTGTCGCAGCAGCAGCGGCAGCTGCAGCAGCAACATCAGTCGTCGGGAGATTCCCCGATTTTCCCTGGGTCCCGCCTTATATACTCAGGCACGACCGCGAACCTCGCATGCGCCGTGTACGATCCACGCATGCGCCGTCAACACTTCCGAGCTTTTGGGCTCGAGTAAATTACATTATTGACCTCCTCGGAGGATTCTCTGGACCTCAAAGACGTCCGCTAATTCCATTACCGGACTCCTCTGCTATTGTTAACGGGGCACCGGCGCCATAGTAGAAAGGTGCCGGCTAATTGGCTAAGTGTCTTCCCGCACGGCTCCCGTTGGGAGCCGTGACAAATACACGACGACTCGATAGTCTCCACCGTGTCGGAATGCCGACTCTTTAGCAGCATGCCGACACGGCAGCATCACGGCGTACTTGCGCGACCCGCAGTCGTAGCAGTGGCGGGGATAGCAGCTAAGTGCGGCGCTCATAGCTGTAACTCGGTGGCTCGGTTAATTGGCTCGGTTCCGCGATACAAAGGTGTAGAGTTACAGCCGCTGTCCGCTAGGTGGCTTCAACTTCCGGGTAGGTCACGCCTGAGTCACGCCAGCCCCACACCACCTGTGCGCGTGTCTGTGCACACCACTCACTGATCTCTATAATAACATCATATAGAGTTA
>NW_014590219.1:0-1207 GCF_000485595.1 Priapulus caudatus | reverse complement strand
AGCAGCAGTAGTAGTGACAGCAGTAGCAGTAGCAGTAGCAGTAGCAGTAGCATAGCAGCAGCAGCAGCAGCAGCAGCAGTAGTAGCAGTAGTACTAGTAGTAGCAGTAGTACAGACTAGCAGCATTAGTAGTTGTAGTAGCAGCAGCACGACCAACAACAGCAGCAGCAGCAGCAGCAGCAGCAGCAGCAGCAGCAACAGATGGAAAGATTGCTGCTAGAGAAAAGATTTTTCATTTTCTTATTCTTTCATATTCACGTCGATACAGACTTGAAGATTGATGAGATTTTCACTTCTATTATATAAAATCACGGGTATCACCTCGTTAACTGCTAATTATCTCTGACTCCAATAGACTCTTTACAACCTAGCACAAGCAGTTTCTTTTACCTTTTTTTGTGAAAAATTTGCAATTTCCTAATATTAAATCAGCCATGACTTTTGCTAACGGTATAATCATCCGGACTTCCCCGAATTCTCCAATTGACTATTGAATACTATTATATTAAATCACGTATTACCTTCCCTAACTTATAATTTTCTCTGACTGCTTCTAATATCCCAGTATACAACCATTTTCTTTTACTTTTCAATGAAAAAGATGTACTTATGAATACTTTTCTATCCAATTCCTAATATTAAATCATGTATGAATTTTTCTAACCGTACGTTTACCCCGACTGCAATAGTAGCACGTCTTTTACGCTAGCACAATCCGTTTATTATATGCTAGGCAACTGATTCATTCACGTAAGAAATCAAAATGTTATAGCAAATCAATATACGAATTACAACAAAAATTTGAATGTTTACATACTGTCCTCTGAATTGTCTCCCTTGTTTATAGCCTCATAGAATAATAATTTATAGACTTATAGATTACTTTATCGACTACACAATTTAATTACGTCACAAATCAAACTGCTAGCAGATCAATATACGTATCACATTCACTTTCTCAAAGTTTATGTAGTTTCACCTGTAGAATCATTTGTTCACATTGCCTAATCATGTATCATCATCATCATCATCATCATCATCGTCATCAACGTCGGCGTCGGCGCCGCCGTCGTCGTCATCATCATCGTCATCATCATCGTCATCAGCATCATCATCATCGTCATTATCATCATCATCATCATCATCATATATATATATATATATATATATATATATTAGAGAGAGAGAGAGAGAGAGAGAGAGAGAGA
>NW_014590218.1:0-1207 GCF_000485595.1 Priapulus caudatus | reverse complement strand
ATTTGTCTAGAAAATAGGAAAAATAGGAATTGCCCAGAAAATAGGAAAAAATAGAAACTTGACGCCCTGTACGCGTTTTAGAGTTTCAATATTGTAACGGGGTTCATGACGCCAAAATGTAACGACTGGAGCGACGTTATCTGGTATAATATTGCTCACTACATATTACAATATCTTGCGGCGCGCTGCTGCTAGCCCATATTTGGATACAACGACCATATTTGGCGCTTAGTGCAAATTGAAGCGGGGAAATGAGAGGCTGCAGTGTTTAGCCAAGAGAAGCTGCAGGTTTTAAAAAATGGGAACACCAACAACACAAGCACGCACGCACGCACAAACACGCACGCACACACACGCATACACGCACGCACACACACGCACGCACGCACGCACGCACGCACGCACGCACACACGCACGCACACAGTCACACATGTACACACACAGCGACGTTGATGATGATGACGACAGCAATAAACGACGACGACGACGTTAATGACGATGACGACAGCGATAAACGACGACGACGACGACGACGTTGATGACGATGACGACAGCGATGAACGACGATGACGACGTTGATGATGATGATGACGATAACAATACAAGCCGACTATCATCCCCCACTTCCTTTATCAACCGCTTTCCTTTATTTCACGAACAAAATGAGCTTGCGCGAGCGCGCGCGCGAGAAAGAAAACGTCTGTGTTTACTCCTGGGCAGGCGGATGCCGTCAGGGGAGAGCGCGCCTACAATGTGCAGCTCCTCTGATATGACTTTACTTCGCACATAAACGCTGTGAGGCTCACGCGCGCGCTGGCGCAAGCTCATTTTGTTCGTGAAATAAAAGAAAGCTGTTGATAAAAGGAAGTGGGGGATGATAGTCGGCTTGTATTGTTATCGTCATCATCATCATCATCATCAACGTCGTCATCGTCGTTTATCGCTGTCGTCATCGCCATCAAAGTGTGAGCTGTCATTAGGTTGTGTAAATAGGAGGCCGTGTGATCGGAGCAGGACAATGGCCGCAATATCATCGCACAGACGCTGAGCGCATCGGCGGCGGCCGCATCAGCAGCAGCAGCAGCAGTAGTAGTAGCAGTAGTAGTAGTAGTAGTAGCATCAGCAGCAGCAGCAGCAGCAGCAGTAGTAGTAGCTGTAGTAGTAGTAGTAGTAGCAGCAGCAGCAGCAGCAGTAGTAGTAGAGCAG
>NW_014590217.1:0-1207 GCF_000485595.1 Priapulus caudatus | reverse complement strand
TCTCTCTCTCTCCTCTCTCTCTCTCTCTCTCTCTCTCTTTCTCGCTTTCTATATCTCTTTCTTTCGCAATCTCTCTCTCTCTCTCTCTCTCTCTCTCTCTCGCTGTCGCTCTCACTTACTGTATACGCACATCCGTGGTTCGTTCTATGTGTTCGTAGCGGGCCGGTTCTTTCTCTATACGTACGACACACACACACACCAGCAGCTGCTGCAGCAGCATAACAGCAGCAACGCCAGCAGCAGCAGCAGCAACAACAGCAGCAACGCCAGCAGCAGCAACAGTAACAACAGCCAAGCCAGCAGCAGCAGCAACAACAGCAGCAACGCCAGCAGCAGCAGCAACAACAGCAGCAACGCCAGCAGCAGCCACAGTAACAACAGCAACGCCAGCAGCAGCAGCAACATCAGCAACGCCAGTAGCAGCAGCAGTAACAGCAGCAATGCCAGCAGCAGCAGCAACGCCAGCAGTAACAGCAGCAACGCCAGCAGCAGCAACGCCAGCAGCAGCAGCAGCAACAGCAACAGCAACACCGCACACAGTCCCACTACAAATATGTCCATTATTCCAAATGACAACTACAGCACACGGTGTTTTCCCCATGCAGGGCTCATCAGTGAAAACTTTAGTTTAACTACTAGTAAACCTGATGGCAGGGCACTCGCTAGCATGCGACCACGTTCTAAGACTAACTGCAGCCAAAGCTGGCGTCCTCTGTATCCCCTTTGTGTAAACACATGTTTGGCGGCGACTGTACGCTGTGTGTGTTTGTGTGTGTGTGTGTACCACTGCTGCCTGCACACTGGTCTGCTAGTGGCCCTGACATTTAATTAGAAGCACGGTCAGTCATATAATTGTAGTCAACCACATGATGCTATTAAATATTAATTCTCGTGTCGTATATATATTAGGGCAGCATATGCTATCACCCGGAACAAACGTCAGTAACGCCCACGCACTCTCTCGCTATCTCTATCACTCTCACACGCACGCACGCACACACACACGCATGCACGCACACACGCACGAACGCACGCACGGACTCACCACTCATTCACTCACTCAGTCACTCACTCTCTCACTCACTTTCTCTCATTGCCTCGTCCTCTGCATCGCCCTCTCCCTCACTCCACCTCTCTCCTCTCCTCTCTCTCTCTCTCTCTCTCTCTCTTCTCTCTCTCTCTCTCTCTCTCTCTCTCTCTCTCTCTC
>NW_014590216.1:0-1207 GCF_000485595.1 Priapulus caudatus | reverse complement strand
ACATCTATACATCTATACACATCTACACATCTACACATCTATACATCTACACATCTACACATCTATACATCTACACATCTACACATCTATACATCTACACATCTACACATCTACACATCTACACATCTACACATCTATACACATCTACACATCTACACATCTACACATCTACACATCTATACATCTACACATCTATACACATCTACACATCTACACATCTACACATCTACACATCTACACATCTACACATCTACACATCTACACATCTACACATCTAGACATCTATACATCTACACATCTATACATCTACACATCTACACATCTACACATCTATACATCTACACATCTACACATATACACACATCTACACATCTATACATCTACACATCTACACATCTATACATCTATACATCTATACATCTACACATCTACACATCTATACATCTATACATCTACACATCTACACATCTACACATCTACACATCTATACATCTACACATCTAGATACATCTACACATCTACACATCTATACATCTATACACATCTACACATCTATACATCTACACATCTACACATCTACACATCTACACATCTACACATCTAGATACATCTACACATCTACACATCTACACATCTACACATCTACACATCTACACATCTACACACATCTACACATCTACACATCTATACATCTACACATCTACACATCTACACATCTATACACATCTACACATCTATACATCTATACATCTATACATCTATACATCTACATATCTACACATCTACACATCTATACATCTATACATCTACATATCTACACATCTACACATCTATACATCTATACACATCTACACATCTACACATCTACACATCTACACATCTATACATCTACACATCTACACATCTACACATCTACACATCTACACATCTACACACATATACACATCTATACATCTATACATCTACATATCTATACATCTACACATCTATACATCTATACATCTACACATCTACACATCTACACATCTACACATCTACACATCTATACACATATACACATCTATACATCTATACATCTACATATCTACACATCTACACATCTACACATCTACACACATATACACATCTATACATCTATACATCTATACATCTACACATCTACACATCTATACACATATACACATCTATACATCTATACATCTACACA
>NW_014590215.1:0-1207 GCF_000485595.1 Priapulus caudatus | reverse complement strand
GTGAGGGCAGGGGTGGTGTGGAGGGCAGGGGTGGGTGCGGGGGCAGGGGTGGGTGCGGGGGC
Organism: Priapulus caudatus; assembly: GCF_000485595.1. Classification (NCBI taxonomy): domain Eukaryota; kingdom Metazoa; phylum Priapulida; class Priapulimorpha; order Priapulimorphida; family Priapulidae; genus Priapulus; species Priapulus caudatus. Next base: position 1,145 of record NW_014590215.1, on the reverse strand, counting down.
AGGGGTGGGTGTGAGGGCAGGGGTGGGTGTAAGGGCAGGGGTGGGTGTGAGGGCAGGGGTGGGTGTAAGGGCAGGGGTGGGTGCGGGTGCGGGTGTAGGCCAGGGTGGAGTGGAAGGTGTGACACTGTGTGTGAGCATGGGGTGTGTTGTGTGAGCCCTTGGCTGGGTGGGGGTGAGTATATATATATTTCATGGGTACAAAGACACGTCTGTGTGGGATGAGGTTGGGGGAGGGGGTGAGGTTGGGGGAGGGGATGAGGTTGGGGGAGGGGATGAGGTTAGGGGAGGGGATGAGGTTAGGGGAGGGGATGAGGTTGGGGGAGGGATGAGGTTAGGGGAGGGGATGAGGTTAGGGGAGGGGATGAGGTTGGGGGAGGGGATGAGGTTAGGGGAGGGGATGAGGTTGGGGGAGGGGATGAGGTTAGGGGAGGGGATGAATGATGGCGTCAGGGGCAGAGTGCAGTGGAAGGTGTGAGACTGTGTATGGGGACGGGGTATGTAGTGTGAGCCCGCCTCGGCACATGCCTGTTATCATGTTCACAAATAAACGCAGCAACAAAGCGAAAAACAGAAACAAATGGAACGTGAATTCCTCTGGGATTCCGAAGATTCCTATAACATTCGCGTTACGGCAGACTTAGCTACAGGGACGGGTATTGCTTGAGTGCGTGGGAGGGACATAACGAACCTCATGTAAAAGAGGAGAGCAGGCAAGTCTGGGGAGGATTGTACAGACAGCGTAGGTGGGGGGTGAGGATTCTGTACAGCACCGGTGGGTGAACATCGGGGGAGGGGTCAGGGGAGGTCACGGCCATGACCGGTCGTCTGCCCGGATACGCGCGCGCCCATCGTCTTCCATCCGTAGTAGAACCTAGATTTACGCGCCGGCGGCGGTTCGTAGAGGGCGCCTCCGCGGGGGATTTCGCTCGCTAATCGCTAATTGCTAATTGCTCGTTACGAAGCTGGCTGTACATCGCTGATGCAGGAGGATGCCCACTGCAGTGGTTCATGCGGGGGGAGGGGGAGGGGGAGGGGAGTAGATGGTGCAGGGGGAGAGGAGGAGGGTAGATGGTGCAGGGGGAGAGGAAAGGGGAGTAGGCGGAGAAGAGGCATCACTATCTCTCTATCCCCCTCCTCTCTCTCTC
>NW_014590214.1:0-1207 GCF_000485595.1 Priapulus caudatus | reverse complement strand
GAGATGGCTATAATGATGGGGATATCGCGTAGCTCACTCTTAACAGCTCGCTCGGCTTTTCATTGTATAATATGCTCTTTTAAACCCATCGCTGGCACGGTGTTGTTATACACTGTAGATTCCGTTGAGAGTAAGTTACGATGTAGATTTCGCTTGCGAAGAAGAAGTTCTAGTTGGTCAGTGTTTCACAATTAGCATATCAGATCACAACTGACACAGTTGAATATAGTGTATAATGTCCACTAACATAATGTGCAAAAACTTATTTAAAAACCTCACTAAATAGAATGTCCATGTTTCTCATTTTATATTCTGGCGTGACATCTCTCTCGTGCATACCTTATTGGTTGTGTTGTTGTACCCGGCGTTGCGCAGGGGAAAACACCTAGGGACAACTTGGAGAGAAAATTCCGAAACATATAATTACTTAAATCTTAGGATATAACAGAGTATAACAAAATATGAAGGGGTTAAATAATATTGTGATAAAAACAGTAGGAAAGCTTCTATGATTTTATGTTGTCAAGGTCTTCTGAATATACATTGTATAGAAAATGCGCCATGTTATTATGAATATGCTTCTCGAGGTTCTGCGTTAAAGTTGGTTAGTTCTACAACGTTGAAATTGACATTTTTGGGAAAAATCTCACAAACATGCGGCAATTTTCTATTGCAAAAGTACGTATTTATTATAAATATAGCAATCGTCATTGCACAGCAATCACATTGATGCGATTGGTTGAAAACTGTTTGGACGTGCTCGGTACAATCGCGTTTCTGCGAGCAAACGGACTGCTGTAATGTTGCATGCAATCACCAGCAAATGGTAGAACGCCAACTGAGGTGTAAAGACGGCATTTGGTGGAGATGCCGTAGAGTGAAAAACATTCCTGCATGATCTGAATAATTTAACTGATATACTCCTGAACAAGAGACAGGGTGAGACAGAAATGGTCGGTAAGCCCTATAGTGTGGACTGAACTAACTTGTGAGCTGCAAGCAATATTTCGTTCTAAAATATTGTTATTAAAGATCGACGAGTCCCACTTACGATGCGCGGAGGGTCATACGGCCATCTCTGCCTATAAAAATGCATTTTTGTGTTAGACATGATATGAGTAAACATTCATCAAAGCAATTTATATTCGCAACATGAATCGAATTTATATAAATCGAATATATTTGCAATTGTAATTGCTGTATGCTG
>NW_014590213.1:0-1208 GCF_000485595.1 Priapulus caudatus | reverse complement strand
TATGAAAATTTCTGTGAACATCATACACAATTTTTTATGCACGACACAGGTGCCGAACAATGACAATGTAAACAATTTCACTCATCGTTGCGGAGAATCGTGATCTGGAACCTTGTGACTATAAAGGCAAGGCAATGGCATGGCATATTTCACACTAACTCCCCCATGAGTATGTGATCGCTACAAAACATATGTTATATAGGTAATATAGTTTCGGTTCGTTTCGTGCTGCGGTGAAGCTTGAAGGCAACGCCAGACCTCGTCTCTGTGTCTCGTGCGATGTGAGTCGTTGACGATGGCGATCACAGAAAAACCAACACGTCTTTATGGTAACAGATGAGATGATATTTTATTCTACTCAGAGGCTACTGATGCAGACTATGTGCAGTACTGCGTGAGAAACTGTAAACTTTGTAAGAACTTTGTAAAACTTGTAAACTTCGTAGGAACCTCGTAAGAGCTGGTAAAACTTGTCTCTCCGACGCTCTGCATGCTATTTTATACTCCCCCAAATAAATCAGCCCCTCCCCATGCCTCACCATTGGTCAGACACATGATTTCTTCTGTTCGTTGATTCGTTAACTAAATTATTTCTACATGGTACACCATGACGTAGTTATGGTGTACTGGACTCTGCTGCCATGCTGGCGACTAGTGGGATTCTACTGCACTAAAATATATCTATGTCTTAGGTGTAATGATCTCGCGAAGTCCCATATATAGAATGGGACTCCGTGAGGAGCTTCTAAACTCGATCGTCACGGACGTATCACATGTGGTCAACACGCACGCTTGCAGCGTATTCCTGGCCTGCGCGCGACCAACCCGTGCTAACATTACGTAATGACATGCCGCTAATACGCTCCGCGCGGTTAACGTTCGCTGCTGCTGATTGCTAATTTCAGTTCTACTTGCTCGCTACTGCTGTAATATTATTTAACTCTGCGCTCGCGCGTAGCGCAAATATCTATACATATGTTACCACAAACACCACGTATCTTTTCAAACTAACTCTACTCTCTCCTTCTAATAATTCTAAACTACATTAACACTGTTACACATATAACATCAACAAAAGAAACGATATATTTCGTATGACATTATATATGCTAAATTTCATGTGCTACTCAGGCGTCGGTCGACGGCAAAGCGTGGTTATTTGTTCTTCATACCTACCACGTGTAATTTCAACAAACATATTTGCTTTG
>NW_014590212.1:0-1208 GCF_000485595.1 Priapulus caudatus | reverse complement strand
GATAGATAGATAGATAGATAGATAGATAGATAGATAGATAGATAGATAGATGGTTAGATAGATAGATAGATTGTAGATAGATAGATAGATAGATAGATAGATAGATAGATAGATAGATGGATAGATAGCTAAATAGATAGATAGAGATGGAGAGAATGGGGGAAGCGTGATACATAGAGAGTGAGGGAGAGAGTGAGTGAGTGAGTTAGTGAATGAGTGAGTGAGTGAGTGAGTGAGTGAGGTTGCTCTCTCTCTATCCCGTTCTCTCTCTCGCTCCACCTCGCTCCCTCCCTCTCTCTCTCTCTTTCTCCCTCCCCCAGGAAAAGGAAACGAGTCATTAGAAGACGGATAGATGCGACAGAGGAGGTCAGGGAACATCGGGGTGATTCGGTGCATCGCGAGGCATGTAGTCGTTCGTACTCGTACGAAACCCGTGAACGAGTTCACAGAAGAAGTTTCTTCACGTCGCGGAAAGACGTGCAAGAAGAGAGCCGACGGTCGGCTGCTCTGTGTGTTTGTGTGGTGTGTGGGTGGGGAACTGGAGGTGTGTGTGCTGCTGTGTTGCCTGGGGCCGAACTGTGTGGGGTCATCCTTCGTGGTGCTGTTCGTGGTGCTGTGTGGGGTGTGTGTGTGTGCTTTGTCTGCTGGGCTGTGTGTGTGTTTGATCTACTTGATTGGGTGTGGCCCTAATTTCGTGCCAACGCAGTCGCCTGCTACCCTATATATTTGTCTCTCTGCCCTTTACTGTCTCCTCGCTCTCTCTCTTTTCGTCTCTGTCTCCGTCTCTCTCTCTCCACTCTATCTATCTATCTCTATCTATCTATCTCTATCTTATCCTATCTATTCTCATCTATTGTCTATCTAATCTATTCTACTATCTATCTATCTATCTATCACTATCTCATCTATCTATCTATCTATCTCTCTCTAATAATACATATATATATTTATATAGTATATATACTTATATAATATCTACTGATACTGTATCTATCTATCTAATCTATCTATCTATCTATCTATCTATCTATCTATCTATCTATCTGTCCTAATTATAATCTATCTATCTATCCATCTATCTATTCTCTCTCTCCCTTCTCATATATATATTGCTCTGTCTGTTTCTCCTCTCGATCGCCTCTCCCTCTCTCATCATCCTCCGCTCGCTCTCCCTCTCTCTCTCTCTCTCCCTCGTCTCTTTTCTCATC
>NW_014590211.1:0-1208 GCF_000485595.1 Priapulus caudatus | reverse complement strand
CCCACCAACTATGCATCCATCCACCCACCAACTATTCATCCATCCATCCATCCATCCATCTATCCACCCACCAACTATCCCATATCTATTGCTCTGTCGCGTATGCACGAGCAGTGCTCTCAGCGACTCGATCATCATCATCGTCATCGTCGTCGTCATCGTCATGGTCGGCGTGCTGTGAAATAGATGGGGGCTCGTTGCTGCTTTCCGCCGGGCGGTGACAATTACGCCACCTCGGCACGCGGCGGGCCGATCAGGCGCGCACACACCGTGCAGCATCCGTGCGCGATGCGCGCGTCCGGTGTAATTATCCTCTACCTCGTTCACTTTGTTCGCGCGCCAACGAGTGGTCAAATGAAATTATACACACACCGTGATTGAATAAATTACAATATTTTCGTCATAACTGTCGCGCGGTTAATACCTGTACAAACAAGGGCCGGGTGACGATCTCACCGCCATTGTGCCGCGTCCTGTTATGGGTTCGCCGGTCTGTGTCTCATTACGTTTGTCCCGGAAGGTGACAAGATTTAATTATTGTCGCGACAAAACTGCGCAAGCTCAGCGTACAGGCGGTGGTGGCGGGGACACCGTGACTTGCTGTTTAATTAACCGCGGGGTCACGGTGACAACAGGCGTTCATGTGCGAGCACGCGTGTGCTCCCGTACACACGACGCGCGTTTAGTTCCACGTGTACCGCCCATTAATGTACATGTACAAATCGATAATTAGAGCATTATACAGTGCAGTGTATAACAGAAACAGGATGTCAATAACATTCTTTATCTAGAAAACGCTCTCGTTGTTCATCTTAGATTATTAGATTATATTAGATATATATTAGATTTTTTACATCCACAGAGCACTCCATATACGAATATGAACTTGCATGACTCATACTAGATAAAGATGGCGCGAGAGAAGTGGATCGAGACAAGAAAAAACAGGGAAGGAGATAGAAGGGGGGGAACGAGAGACAGATAGATAGATAGATAGATAGATAGATCGATAGATAGATAGATAGATAGATAAATAGATTCTATCTATCTATCTTAGATAGATAGATAGATAGAATAGATAGATAGATAGATAGATAGATAGATAGATAGATAGATAGATAGATAGATAGATAGATATATAGATAGACAGATGGAGGAGTGAGAGAGGTAGGGAGGGAGGGAGAAAAAGAGGGGAGAGAAAGAGAAGA
>NW_014590210.1:0-1208 GCF_000485595.1 Priapulus caudatus | reverse complement strand
GTGAATCGACCTGCGGTCACTGTCTGCTCCTTTAGCTAGTTCTGGTAGTAGCAGTCCCGTTGTGTAAATGTTTGCTAAGCTTTCTTATCGCAGCGACTCAATGTGGACGGGTGATCCAGAAAAATATCCGATAGATTTCACAGTTTGCGCAAGCGCTCTAGGCAAATTTCTCCTTATCAGTTATCACTGTCCTGAGTAAAGCGGTTATTCGGGTTTGCTTCCTTCACCTAACCGCCCACTTATTTCACCTTACCCCAGTTAAGACCTGAAGCAAGTTGAAGTTTTATACTTGTTCACTCGACACGATTCACTCACTCTGACCAAACTGTGTTAGTTCATACAGGCTTATCTGTTATCGAAAACCTTGGTCAACTTAATATTGATGGCTCATGGACGGGGGAAGTTGGAGTCAACTCAATATTGATGGCTCATCGATGGGGTAGTTATAGTCAACTCAATATTGATGGCTCATCGATGGGGTAGTTATAGTCAACTCAATATTGATGGCTCATCGATGAGGTAGTTATAGTCAACTCAATATTGATGGCTCATCGATGGGGTAGTTATAGTCAACTCAATATTGATGGCTCATCGATGGGGTAGTTATAGTCAACTCAATATTGATGGCTCATCGATGGGGTAGTTATAGTGAACTCAATATTGATGGCTCATCGATGGGGTAATTATAGTCAACTCAATATTGATGGCTCATCGATGGGGTAGTTATAATCAACTCAATATTGATGGCTCATCGATGGGGTAGTTATAGTCAACTCAATATTGATGGCTCATCGATGGGGTAGTTATAGTCAACTCAATATTGATGGCTCATCGATGAGGTAGTTATAGTCAACTCAATATTGATGGCACAGTCGATTGCGAAGTCAGATATGCTACTATACTATACTCACCGCGCGGCACCGGTAACGGGGATTGGGTTTAGGGGCTTCTTAGACTGACCCAGCGTGCGGGTGACTCTGCCTTAATGCTCCGCTCATACCCAGCTCAACGTTCAGCTCACGACGATGGCGAGCCACTCTTAACAGCATCTGCGAATTTATAATAAACTAGCTGCGGGTACCCGCTGCGCTGGGTAAAATCTAACCCGACCAGGCTGTGTGACTAACGTCAATACACCGGAATACAACGGGGTATTCTAACCCTAGCAATACCGTTTCTTGGAGCTAGGTAAAATCGTGCTACTAATG
>NW_014590209.1:0-1208 GCF_000485595.1 Priapulus caudatus | reverse complement strand
TAGTCCCGTCCAAAAAGACGGGTCTGTGGCTAACACACTGGTGGCGCCACCTCGCGGCTCGCTCGCCGTCTGCTCTCGTGTATTTCGGCAGCCGACGTGCCGGAGCGGCGGCGGTAAAGCATTTATGGACGCAAACACGCCTAATGTGTGGCGGGCGGCGCGTATCGCCCGATCGATGGTGCGCGAAATGCATGCATTAACCCCCTCACGCGCACGCACGCACGCACGCACGCACGCATGCAACTTCCTGCGCTCGCCCGCTATTCCGTCGATGAGATTATATATATCGCCGCTATATCTCCTAGACTGCCACCACACTGTATTGGCCGCCTGTTCTATGCATTGCTGTGCCGGCAGTGGGAACAGTCTACGCGGTCGTCGCGATGCGCGAGGCAAACAGTTGTTGGGGAGAGTTGGGGCGAGAGAAACAGAGGGAGATCTATAGAGACAGAGATGGACAGCAAGAGAGAGAGTGAGAGAGGGAGAGGGGGAAGGGGGAAGAGAGATAGACAGAGATACAAAGACCGAGAAAGCCAGAAAGCCAGAAAAGATGGGAGAGAGAGAGAGAGAGAGAGACGAGAGAGAGAGAGGAGAGAGAGAGAGATGAGAGAGAGAGAAAGCGAAGAGAGAGCGAGAGAGAGCGAGAGGAGAGGAGAGAGAGAGAGAAGCGAGAGCGAGAGAGAAGAAGAGAGAGAAGCGAGAGCGAGAGCGCGAGAAGCGAGAGAGCGCGAGAGCGAGAGCGCGAGAGCGAGAGGCTACAAGGCAAGAGGCAAGAGCGAGCGAAATCATCTCTACATAAATTTACATTGTTTGCGTGCAGACGCCGATGATGCCATGTGTGTCCGTAGCGTGTGACGTATGTAGCGAACACGACTCGCGGGCTGAACTTGCGATATTGTGCTGTTTAGCGGAAAGCGGCGCGAGAAATTTGTTAAGCCGCGGAGAACGGATGAGAGACATGGAGTGAGTGACTGACTACTGACTAGTCGATTGTAAATCCGCGGGGTGGGGGGCGAGGCCGGAGGGAGTAAGAGCTTTGTGTGCACAGCCGTCGTGTGCATTTTAAGCACTAGGCAGTGCATGTATGCCGCTTCCCCCTCCCTCTCCTCTTCCCGTGTGTGCGTTCAGTTGTTGATTGTTAGAGAGAGAGAGAGAGAGAGAGAGAGAGAGAGAGAGAGAGAGAGAGAGAGAGAGAGAGAGAGAGAGAG
>NW_014590208.1:0-1209 GCF_000485595.1 Priapulus caudatus | reverse complement strand
ACACACACACACACACACACACACACACACACACACACACACACACACACACACACACAATTTTGTTGCGCTGTCACGCCACCGCCACTGTACCTGACTGCGTGCTACTGGTACACAACATACTGGTACCCTTTGTTACGGAAAGGAACATGCATGATTTACTATGACTAGAGATTTTATCCGATGTTAGCATGCGGAAAGATAATATGAAATATTCATACTGCTGCTATAGAACATTATCAACGGCAGCTATGACTGTACACAACAATCCTGCATGAGTGTGAAATATATAACCATTATGTAAACATTACCTGATGTATGGTCAGTGGTCCATCTTTTAATGCACAAAACATCGCTTTGTATGTAATTACAGTGTGTATTTAGTGATAATCAATATACAAGTTATCTTGAAGTTATATTATATATCGCTATAACAAAAATTCATCAATCCTGGAATATAGAGCAGATTAATTCATTGGCTCTGGTTTTGTATATAATATTATGTCAAGACTATGGCATGTTTAACATAAATAATACTCCACCGTATAAATTTATTCGTTTCAAAATTTTAATGGCAATTAATACGCAGTAGGAAATTGACAATGCGAAGCGCATTCACTTCAGTAAAATTATCGCAGGATAAAAAAAAATATACATCACGATATCACGTCTGGTATGACCGGATAGGATATTAAATTCCTCCTCCGCGAAATTGACAATTCCGATCGCTCTTGATCTTTTGACGCGTGGAGACATCTACTGCTGAATTTACTCGGAGTTTCTTTTTGCGGCTAGACCAGAAATTTCCCTGCCCGGACGTTACGATCCAGGTGTTTCGATCGCGGATGTTTTTCTTCCGGATGTTGCAGTTCCGGACGTGGGAGGTCCAGGAAGTGCAAGCTGCATCTCGCTTTGGCTCCGCGTGTCTGATAGATTTCTATATTTTGTAATTCTAATGCGCGGTGAGGTGGAACAGAATAATGAAGATATATATATATATATATATATATATATATATATATATATAGTGATCCAGAAGGAAGGATGATTGCATTACGAATTAATCGATCAAAATTAATATTATAAATTAAATTACGCTTTTTAAATATTAAGAAAATTTTGATGATTAAATAAAATAAAGGCATTTTTGCGCTCGCTGCTCCCATTTCCACACATAATTATGACTTCTCTGTATACTGTACTCTGATC
>NW_014590207.1:0-1209 GCF_000485595.1 Priapulus caudatus | reverse complement strand
AATCCGCATCGAAGTCAAATAAATCATTATTGTCCCTTTTAACACCACGGCTAAAACCCGAGACATTCAGATCCCACTCGGATTCACCATAAGCAAGGTAATCCACACCACAGAGGTCAATTAATTGCTCAAAAGAGTGTTTGTCACGTAACTGCGTCGCAACATCGACAAGATTCTCGGGCAGTATTTCGAGGGTTAATTCATTAAAAGCAATGACATCATTCTGGATTTTATCCCCTAGTGAAGCAGACAACTCAGCGTGCAACGCTTTTATCATTGGAGACGGACTATCACTCATTAAGCTACTACCTTTCGAGCAATGGTATTGGTGCGTTTGATTTTGTTTTGCAACTGAATGATGCCGTACAATAAAGCTTCTGCAGTAGGCGGACACCCTGGCACATAAATATCAACCGGCACTATGCGATCACAACCCCGCACAACTGCATAAGAGTAGTGGTAATACCCACCCCATTCGCACATGATCCCATCGAAATACCCAACGAGGCTCAGCCATCTGGTGCGTAAACTTTGCGCAACGCAGGTGCCAATTTTTGATCTTGTCAAAGTTCCCGCCACACGATCATGCACATCTGTTATTGGCTGTGGATGGGGCGAAACAAGATACCCACAAGCGATCCATACATAGCGACGGCGGCCGCGCCCGCTTGCATCATTTTTCTGACCGAGCACAACAGGGGCCAAGCAAAAGGTCATAGGCCAGAGTGATCCGGTACAGCGCCAGCATTAATTGAACTTATCAGCCGAAGATGTCATGAAGCCCCTTCTTTGAACGTTCTTTGCCTTCTTGCTGTCTACTAGCCCATTGCCAAACGGTGCTCCTTTTTTCCATTCATAGATAAAGCCTAGTGATGAGAATACCTAAGGAATATGAGCGCATTGATTACCAAACCAAAGATGCCAATCTTGTCAAGCACGATAGCCCATGGGAATAGGAAAGCTATTTCCAGATCGAAAATAATAAATAATATCGCCACCAGATAGTAACGCACATCAAACTTCATGCGCGCGTCTTCAAATGCCTCAAAACCACACTCGAATGGAGAATCTTTTTCAGCATTTGGGCGACGCGTGCTCATTAATGCGCCTAGCAGCAGCAACACCATCGCAAGACCAAACCCGACACCCAAAAAAATCAAAACTGGCAAATACGCTTCCAGCATAGACATATCCGTATAACCACCTAGA
>NW_014590206.1:0-1209 GCF_000485595.1 Priapulus caudatus | reverse complement strand
ACAGTTTGTAAATCTAACCCGCTTTTGAAATCATAGTATTCGTTAAGCGTGTTTACGCTGATATGAGCAGACATCGCACCGATCAAGACAAGAAAAAACATTAAGTAATTGATTGGCGACTGAACTGTAAGCGAAGTACTTAAACCTAAAAATACACAAATGGGTGTTAGAATGAGAAACGATGGTCGAATTGTCTTAAATATTATTTTTAGTTCCATAGTTTTGATTCAACAGCTGTAGAGAAAAGGAAGCCGGAGCGCGCCAACAGTGGCGGTCTTAGGCGAAACTGCGAGCTTACGAACAGAAACGTCTTGAGCGTTTTGCTATGCCTTATCTAACGCTTGACTAACATCTGCAATAATATCACCGATGTTTACAAGGCGTAAAATCATTTCAAGTGAATCAATTTATAGCGCCGCCCACTTTTTTTAAGCATTGACTCAATTCTGCAAATTATTATACAGTGAAGTTATAACTTAAGTAATAACAAGGGTGATAATCATGCTAAAAGTAAAAGTGACCTCTATCGGCAATTCTATGGGAATTCTACTACCCAAAGAAGCACTAAGTAAAATGAAAGCTAACAAAGGCGATACACTATACCTAGTGGAAAGCCCTGAGGGCTACACATTAACACCCTATCAACAAGATTTTGAAGAACAATTAGATGCTGCTCGAAACATCATGAACCGCTACAAGAACACACTTAAAGCACTTGCTAAATGAATGAGCCAAAGTGGGTTTTAAATGATATCGTCAATGCCGTACATAGCATGTTAATTGCAGAACATGGCGGCAGTGATGGCGTACGCGATAGTCAACTACTTGACTCGGCTCTCAATAGAGCTAAGCAAAAATTCAACTATGAGCAAAATTGCCGAATATCAGATTTAGCCGCTGCTTACAGTTTTGGTTTAGCTAAAAACCACCCTTTTGTTGATGGCAATAAAAGAACCGCTCCCACAATAGGCGTATTGTTCCTTGAGTTAAATGGATATGTTTTCTCTGCTACTGAAACTGAAGCAACACTTATGTTTGAAGCCTTAGCAAGTGGTGATATCTCCGAAGATTTTTTAGCTGATTGGTTTCAACAAAACACAAACTAACGCCCAGCATAGGCGTACACAAGTAAATCAAGCGGACGAAAAAAACGCGCTGCTTATTAAAACGTTACGTGTTAGTAGTAGTCAAGGATAGTTAAAATCACAC
>NW_014590205.1:0-1210 GCF_000485595.1 Priapulus caudatus | reverse complement strand
TGTGTGTGTTGTTGTGCGTCGTCCGGCCCCGCACGCTTTTCTGCGACCGGTGCGCTTCGCGCGTGTACTGCGCTGCAGCGTTTAGCTGCCGCGTTTTGTGTCTTCCTCGTGTGGTTGGGGCCCCATCACGCACTTCTCTCTCTTTTTCTCTCTTGCTTCTCTCTCTCTCACGCGCGCCGCTCCCCATTTCTCTCTCTCTCTCTCTCTCTCTCTCGCCTATCGCCTCTCTCTCTCTCTCTTCTCTCTCTCTCATTCTCTCTCGTCTCTCTCTCTCTTTCTCTCTTTCTTTCTCTCGCCTCTTTCTCTCCTCTCTCTCTCTCCTCTCTCTCTCTTCTCTCTCTCTGTCTCTCTCTCTCTTCTCCTCTCTCTCTCTCGCTCTCGCTCTTTCTCTCTTCTCTCTCGCTCTCTCTCCTCTCTCGTCTCTTCTCTCCTCCTCTCTCTCTCTCTCTCGCGTTCCTCTCGCTCCTCTTCTCTTCTCTCTCTCTCCTCTCTCGTCTCTCTCTCCCTTCTATTTTCGCCGCCCTCTCCGCGCGCGCGCTCTCTCTCTTTGTCTCTCGCTCTCCTTCTCTCTCGCTCTCCCTCTCTGTCGCTCTCTCTCTCTCGCTCCCTCCCGCACACTCACCGCACAGCTGGTGTTAGTGAGATGGTGAGTTACCTCCTTCTCTCGTTCTGCCGCCCGTACCGCCCGTACCGCCCGTACGGCCCGTCATTCCAGCCGTAAGGGCGGCGTGCGTGGAATGACAAACCACCGTAGATCGCTCGCGCGCTCGCTCGCTGGCGTGTGAACCGCTGTACTGGCTTGGCTTGCTCGTCCATCCATCCACCAACCATCACAGCTTGTTATAGTACTAGTGTACGTAGTACGTGTGTGCAAATATTCACACGTACGTTCCGAGGTGTGTGTGTGTGTGTGCGTGCGTGCGGGCGTGCGTGCGTAGGCCTATATGTGCGTGTGTGTTTACATGTATGATTGCGTGCGTGCGTGCGTGTGTGTGTATGTGCGTACGTGGTGCGTCTGTGTGTGCGTGTGTGTTTACATGTATGATTGCGTGCGTGCGTGCATGTGTGTGTGTGTGTGTGTGTGTATGTGCGTACGTGGTGCGTCTGTGTGTGCGTGTGTGTTTACATGTATGATTGCGCGTGTGCGTACGCGGCGTCTGTGTGTGTGTGTGTCACTGTGTGTGTCACTGTGTGTTATTTGTGTATTTGT
>NW_014590204.1:0-1211 GCF_000485595.1 Priapulus caudatus | reverse complement strand
TTATGGCCCTTCGGGTATGCCTGGTTTCTCGTATCCACGTGATCCTTCATGACTGCATGACTCGCTCGTGTTTGCGTGGCCCCTCATGTCTGTGTGGGAAGTGACCGGTGTGGCGTGTGTGTTTCCTCAGGACAGCTTCCCGACACTGCGAAGGCGCAGGAGTACATCCGTCGCTTCAGCGACATGCTGCGTGATGACAACCGCGTGCGCGCCTACATGGACAAGCTCGTCAGTCCCGACTGCATGTGCAAGAAGGCCGAGGAGTGCGTGGTACGTGTGTGTGCGTGTGTGTGCGTGTGTGCCTGCATGCTAGCCTATGCCAGCGTGTGCGAGCAGGCATCTGTAGGCTTGTGTGCCAGCGTGCGTGCGTGTGTGTGTGTGCACGCGAGCCTGTGCCAGCATGTGTGCGTGTGCGAGCATGCATCTGTAAGCTTGTGCCAGGGTGCGTGCATGTGTGAGCGTGCATCTGTAGGCTTGTTGTGGCCAGCTGGTGGCGTGCGTTGTGTGCTGCCGTGTGTACACACGAAGCCTCGTACGTCACGCCGTGCAGCGTGTGTGCACACTGAGGCCTGTCCAGGCGTGCCGTACGTTGTGAGAGCGTTGCATCTGTATGGCCTTTGTGTGGCCAGCGTGCGTTCGCGTCGTGGCGTGTGTGCACACGAGCCTGTGCCAGCGTGCGTACGTGTGAGAGCGTGCATCTGTAGGCTTGTGCCAGCGTGCATGCATGCCGCAGTGAAGTTGGTGGTGACTGTGTGGGTGGACTCCCCACACATTATTAGACTTTTTTATAATCATAATTAGCATTTATAACCTAAATGGTACCTATCATTCTCTCATGTTCTGCGCGTGCTGGTGTGGAAGAGAACGTGTTTAACCTCTAATATGTTCTCATTCTCTCTCTCTCTCTCTCTCGCTCTCTCTTCACGCACACAGCGTGAGTGCTGAAGAAGCTGGCAACCCGACGCAGAACAACGTGTTCTACATGACGATCAAGGCGCTGCTCGAGCGCATCGCTCCCGTCATGATTGACTACGACAGCGTGCTGCAGCTGCTGCGATACGTCGACGACAGCGTGCGCGGCCTCGGAGAGATCGACGACGAGATCGGCATCAAGGGCTCCGAGCGCGGGCGCCATGCAGCTGGCTCTGGTGAGTGCGAGGGAGAGAGGAAGGGGAAGGGAAGGGAGGAAGGGAGGGAAGGGAGGGAGGGAC
>NW_014590203.1:0-1211 GCF_000485595.1 Priapulus caudatus | reverse complement strand
AGAGAGAGAGAGAGAGAGAGAGAGAGCGCGCGCGAGAGAGCGAGATAGGCGATACGGAATGATCAATCGATCATGCAGAACAACATCTAAGTACAAACATGGTAACTTAGCGAGATACGTGTGTGCGTGCATGCGTGCCTGCCTGCCTGGCTGGCTGCGTACGTATATGTGCGTGCGTGCGTGAGTACGTAACTGCGGGCAAATATGCCTGTCTAGCTATAGCTGCGTTCGTGCGTGAGTACGTGCGTGAGTACGTGCGTTCGTGAGTACGTGCGTACGTGCGTTCGTAACTGCGAGCAAGCCGAAAGTAATGAATATCCCAATACTCGCATATTGCATTTCGTGCTGTAAATATTCTCCTCTTCGCGGTCGCTGTTATAAATGCATCTGCCCTACGTCTCGTATCCAAGCGAAATCCACCACAAAAAATACTGAAGCACGCGAAACCTTCGCATAAAATCTAAATATCGCTGCTTTAAAGACGTGCGTTTATCATTCGGTTACGTTCTTAGTCTAAAGAATCTCGAACAATTAAGCCGGCTTCGTGCGAGGCTGGCACTAATTATTTTCTTCATTACACTCAACCCCTGATTGCCGTAATTACGTAAAGTCTTCAAAGGGTGGCACATTAAACGGATTATGAGCATCGTTACGACCATAGCAGTGAAAGTTTAGTGCGCGAATCACACGATTAGGGGAAAGGTGATACCGTGATACCGTGATGCCGTGATTGCGTGATGCCGTGATGCCGTGATGCCGTGATACCGTGATTGCGTGATTGCGAGATTGCGTGATGCCGTGATACCGTGATGCCGTGATGCCGTGATGCACAAAATACTGCACAAATAATCATAATACAGAGAGATCGTGCATTTCAATCTAGGCTATCTGACACCAGGAATTCGCACGTTTATGTGTCACCTATTATGTGCTCTGAATCGACGGGACAGGTAAGCTCATCACTACTGTTAATAAAGGGGTTTCACTATGGTGCATAGAAATTACTAGGTTGTAATCAACCCATGCCTAACATGCCGACCTCCGTGTCGACATCGTTCTAGAAGACTAGGAGACTATGAGGCGAGAAGGGAAGAGAAGGCAGGTTTAAATACAAGGTAATATTCATCCAGCGGCGCCGTTGATTTGGTCTTTCCGTTTTCTGTCGGCGCTATCTCTCTCTCATACCTCCCCCCCCCCTCTCTCTCTCTCTC
>NW_014590202.1:0-1211 GCF_000485595.1 Priapulus caudatus | reverse complement strand
ATGATGATGAATAATAATAATAATAATAATAATAATAAAAATAATCATAATAATATTAATATTAATAATAATTGCACATAACATTGTTATTTGTATTTTACACAGGCGGCCTTCAGGTGTTCCACCACCAGCACGGCGAGCTGTGCGAGAACGATCTCAAGTCAGGCGTCATCATCTCACCCGCGCTACAGCCGCCGCCCATCATCCACCACAGTCATACCATGATCACCTGCGATGCCGACATCGAGAACCACCCGGCCAGCGAGCTTCTCCCGCATCTCATCCTTGGCAACGAACGCGACGCCGCCGACCTGGAGCGGCTGCGGACGCTGCGCGTGTCGCACGTGCTCAACGTGACGTCACACGTGCCGTTCCACCACGAGCAGCGCGGCATCGCCTACCGCCGCCTGCCGGCGTCCGACAGCACCGAGCAGAACCTGCGGCAGTACTTCGACGAGGCGTTCAGCTTCATAGGTGAGTGAGTGAGTGAGGTGTCAACGATTTGTACCGCACACACGCGCACGCGCGTGCACGAACACACACGAACACGCACACACGCACGCACACGGACACATGCACAAATGTATATACATTTGTTTATTTATTTATATATAATATAATTTTTATAGTATATATATATATATTGAAACAGTCCAGTAAAGACTGGGGCAGACCAACAACACACACATGCGTGGGCGCCAAAATAACAGAGAATAACACTTAAATAGGTCCACAAAATACCCCGATAGCGATTGTAACTAACTACATACCATGTAATACATAACATACTACATACATAACATACTACATACATAACATACTACATACATAACATACTACATACATAACATGTGTGTACCGCAGAACATTAACACTGGCAAACATATGCGTTCTATCCACGAATTCGTTAATATCGTCATTCTCTGAAATCTCGAGAAAACATTCTGGGCATCCTCCGCTCTCGCACTCGACGGACGCGAAGCTGCTTATACATCCGTTAGAGAGCACTCGTCTAATCGCACCCCCGTCCGTTGATTACACTCTAATAACGTATGCGGCCCGATGGAATCCGTTTACTCTTGAGCTCGTTTTCTCTTGCTACATGCCTGAACTCTAGAATTCACAACCCGCGCACCCCTTCACCCTTATCTCCTCCTCATCCTCCTCCTCCTTCTCTCCTTCTCGCCCTCACCCTCACCCTCCTCCTCCTC
>NW_014590201.1:0-1211 GCF_000485595.1 Priapulus caudatus | reverse complement strand
TCATACATACTATATATCATTTTTATAGACTTTTAACCTGTAACCATACTACGTGTAGATGCCTAATCTGCGTGCTATCTGAACAACTCGTGACCCAGGAAATAAATGGCAGATTGTTGTTATTGCTTCTAAATGCAACTCCATGTTTCTACTTGTAAAGAATGACATGCACAGAAAGGCTACCAACTTTTAGAATGAGTTTCAAAATACATCAATGTGTTTTTAGAAAAACCACTTGTTTGACCATACTCAATGTGTTTCGCTAAAAACACATTGAGTATGGTCAAACAAGTGGTTACTACTGATCATACTGCGTGTAAAGAATGAATGAATAGGTCAAAACCACATCTTCGCGTAATATACGCGCGCGCGTCTATGATAGGAATACAACCTGTTGAAAAGGTGCTCACAAATTGCCTATAGCTGCTTACCACAATACATTCCGGCAACAAAAAATTTCTCCCCGTCAACCTGCGCAACCTGCGACATCACTATCGTCTCAATCGCCTTCAGCACGAGACTGAGGAATTCTTGCCGAGGGCCTCCCTGGTCCACCCTAACCTCCGTGTTGAAGCAGACAACAAGTGGCCATGCAATTTTCTCCCTGTAATTCCAAAATATTATAATACAGTGTGAATATTAAAAAGAGAAAATAACGTACTCATAATTCCTCAATTAAATTCAGCATATTTTTGGTCTTTACTTCCTGAACGAAATGAGAACATATGAAATAATGGTGGTGCCATCGTTGTCTGCATCGACATCCTTTCCAAGTGCTATTCACTGAGTGCAGTGCAACCAACAAACTGGACGAAGCTGTGGTTTTTAAACATTGCTGAAGAACTGTCACACGTGTTGCTAAAGAACAATTGGGAAACAAACCGAAAAGAAAGAGTTGCTCCAGAGCGGAAAGCATCTTCGACTGCTGTAAGCCGAGACACAAAGATGGTGTTGGCGCAGTCGCTGTTTTCCCACGCATCTTCGTCAGTGAAGTGCATGACTGCAACTTTGTGCTACCGCAGCTTGAAACGAGCGATTTCTAAAGAAGGTTGAAAATTGCATTTTAATATTACATCTTAGCATTTAAAACATATCATGTCAAAGTAATGATCAAGCAAACTGCAGAGCAGCATCATTACAACATATTTATGCAAAACAGATGTGCATAAAACTAGGTGATTTCTGCTGTACTAGTGCTCAATTGAGTTTCA
>NW_014590200.1:0-1211 GCF_000485595.1 Priapulus caudatus | reverse complement strand
CACACGCACGCACGCACGCACGCACGCACGTACGGGTGGGAGGCAGCTTACTTTCTGGCTTCATCATCATGTTTGCATCATGTCATGCAAGCAGCAGCAGCATTCGTTGCTCGCTCATTACAGCAACCATTTATTACAGCCCGCATTAATTACAGCAGCAGCCCGTCGTAAAAACCTCATCTCTCTCTCTCGTGCCGCAGCTAGCGCCGGAGATGACGACACTCAATCCGCAGCAGCAGAAGCCACAAATTACGAGCACGCAAACATATATATGATGTATGCGTGTGCGTGTGTATGTGCGTGCGTGCGTGCGTATGTTTACGTGTTTGCGTGCGGGTACATGTGCGTGTGTGAGTATTATATATATATATATATATATATATATATATATGCATGGCTTCCTCTACCTATTGGCAGCCAGCACGTGATGCGCAAGATGCACGGATGAGGAATGAGGGAGAGGAGATAAGGATGAGGATGCTGCGGCAGCTTGTCGTGACAGGTCGAACGGTGGCCACGGCGACGCGACTCCAGCAACGAACGCGAATTTGCAGCGCTCGGGACACGTGGAGTTAGCGAGTGGTCGGTCGACGCTTAACGTTACGGCATCGTTTTCTCTGCAGCCAGTCCCTGTGAGCGAGTGGGTCGGCTCATGGCTCGGCACGCGCGGGGGGGGTGTGGAGGGGAGGGGGCAGCAAGCAGAAGAGTCGTCGCTGTGTGAATCTTCGTCAGGCGAAAGTTGATGAACATGGTGATCAGTTTGTTGTTTATCAATGTGCACTCTGGGACGCTGTGCGCAACGCCAAGCGCAAGCCAGCCAGTTAGCTAGCCAGTCAGATATGCAGGCATGCAGGTAGGTAGGTAGGTAGGTAGGTAGGCATGCATGCAGGTAGGTAGGTAGGTAGGTAGGCAAGCAGGGAGGCAGGCAGGCAGGCAGGCAGGCAGGCAGGCAGGCAGGCAGACAGGCAGGCAGGCAGGCAGGCAAGCAGGGAGGCAGGCATGCAGGCAGGCAGGCAGGCAGGCAGGCAGGGAGGCAGGCACGCAAGCAAGGAGGCAGGCAGGCAGGCAGCAAGACAGACAGACAGGCAGACAGACAGACAGACAGACAGACAGACAGGCACGCCCAGCGGCCCTATCCACACGCGCGCACGCACGCACGCACGCACGCACGCACGCACGCGCACACGCACACGCGACCATCAGCGTATTAT
>NW_014590199.1:0-1212 GCF_000485595.1 Priapulus caudatus | reverse complement strand
ACACACACACATAGATACAGCACACTGAACGATGTGGGGAGAAAGAAACAGACAGTTAAAAACAGAGCTTCTGTATGGTTAACTATACATCGCATAATTATGCAGCGATTACATCACAGGTTATCGTGTGATTTCGTGCGCGAATTCTGTTTGTGTTCAGTGATCTAGTTTTCAGGCAATAAGAGTAGAGACGGCAAGTGCGTTTCGTCACTACGTGTAAACATACTATGAAAATACTACGTGTGAACATAGTGTGAACATACGAACATCACAACCGTTCTTCCGTCGAGATTGTCTCAGTAACCAAAGCGTCCTGCGACGCGGCGATCATGTAAAGCTGTATCACGTGAAGTTCGATGCCACCTTAGTTGTTCGATAAAGTCCGTGCATGGTTCAGAGATATGTCAGGATACTAAACCCGTTTTGAATGAAATATAATAGCCACGTCTATGCCATTCATTATAGGTTCGGCAACCTTTTCGTGAATGATAACAATTACACGAGTATCGCGATGAACCCAGTTTAAATACGAGCGAATAATGTTCTCGCGGAGTGGAAACCCACCTAACCGACCACTAAACCGACCGCGGTTTCATGCTTGGGGTTGATGTGCCGCTGCAATTTAAAACGCGGAATTTTCAGGCTTGAAATGGTCATAAATGACTGTTTCGCGCTATATTTAACTCGTTTACTGTTGTGCAAATTCCAGACCAAACTGTCTGTACGCTCATACTCACGCTGGATCCGCCAGTGCTTGTGCGTTGGTGAGTGAGCATGCACATTCAGGGGTATTATTGCAGCAAAATCGTAATTGACTGAGTCAATAAAAGATACCTTCGATATAACTATAGCGAGCCGTGGCGTCGCGTAATGACAGGAGGTAGACATGCAGTGAGACGCTGCAACAATAATACATGTAGCATTCAGGTAGCTATACGATATCATTATGTAGTAAATCTACTCTCGACGACGTAAATCCTAGGTAATTTTACCTGTCAGGAGCATAGATAGGTAAGTACAATAGCATAGTAATTAATTTGACCATATATCTTGTGTTTCACAGCAAGAGTTCTGTATAGAGAATCACATTATAACTGCTAAGCTTGTGCTAGCTGCTGCTAGGTACTTGCTATTACTGGTAGCTGGTTTCATGCATATCCACTGGAATAAATGTCACCGACAGTAGAGCAGGTAACCGTAGCTAACGTGCAT
>NW_014590198.1:0-1213 GCF_000485595.1 Priapulus caudatus | reverse complement strand
TTAACTAAAAAGGAAGGGAGATAATTACGAAATGTGATCTGTCGTGTTAACCTTGGGTTGTCTTCGTAGCGGACTGATAGGCAGGGGCTGGTCGATGCTATTCGCCGCCGTCGGTCACCCCGTCTGCGTCTACGACGTCGAGCCAAAAGAGGTGAGCATGCGGCTTAGATTAATGATCGCCGATGCTTCCGTCACCGTATCCTCGCTGACAGATACTCTGCCCATGTAGCCATTCACTTCGTGACAGACAGACAGACATTTGCCGACAGCACATTAGATACAATAATGTAACCCAACAAGAGTAGGGGAGATCGAGCCATTGCAAGAGTACATTCAATTTGGATTATGTACAGTATTGTATGTAACAGCCCAGCTAAGACATTAGTACATTAACAAGAGTACATTAACAAGAGTACATTTTAACATTAGTACATTAACAAGAGTACATTAACATTACTGTACTCACGTTGGATTACATTATTGTATGTATAACAGCCACTGACGCTAAGACATTAGTACATTAACAAGAGTACATTATACACCCCACAGCCGTACTCTTGTTGGATTACATTATTGTATCTAACATCCCTTAGCTCTAGAACTACAGCCTTTCGCTCTACGACAGGCACACTGCACTGTGGCAGAGCAAAGGGCTATAGTTCTACAGCTAACATCCCCTCTGCCCATGTAGCTTTTCGCTCCACCGCAGGTCCATCTGTACAGCAAGGTACGAGGGAAACCCAGTGGTGAAATTCAGACTGGAGCTCGTTCACTAGCATCGCCACTATTTCGGTTTGTTTGCGGCTGCGAACGTTGATCGTGCAATGGTTTACGTTCGGAGATTGTCGAAATTCGGCTAAATAATGGTGGAGTTGAGTTTAGAGTGTCTGGATAAAGCCAATATGTTTATTGTGCCAGCTCCGGTCTGTTTCATCGTACCATAGGCTACAGTGTAGCCGGCTATACTGTGAAGATTCCTCATCAGGTTCCTTAGCAGTGTTTCCCCTGGACATAAAGGTCTGTGAGGTGGTAAATTTGCCTATGGTGGGTTTGCGCGTTTCGAGGTCCTAGCACCGCAGGAAAATTTAAAAAATGGTGTGCGCGATTTGGTGCATTCTAATTAAGCTATTTTTGGTGCATTATAAGCACTGTTCTATGGAAGAACAGTGATTTTTGTCAGCGAGGCGGTGTTTTGGACAAATTTCTGTGTGGC
>NW_014590197.1:0-1213 GCF_000485595.1 Priapulus caudatus | reverse complement strand
GTCGCGAACGCAATTACATTTAATCTAGGTAGTGAATCTCTCGGTAGTCTCTTGTAGCGCTATCGCGTCTTCCTCTTCGTTCTCATTACGTTACTGTCAGGCGTCACTTCGGCGCATGCGCACGCTCACGAAACACGCGCTACAGGGGGCATAACAACAGTAAGCCTGCCTCGGACGTCTATGAAAGCCATTAGAAGTAAAAATATTGGTCTTGTCGCGTAGTTTGACATTCCGTTCAAGGTGCGTAGCCCTGGTAAACCGGTTCGGCCATTTCTTGTGGCTGTTCTGACAAAGTGATCCGACTTACTTTGTAGGAATCGCATAAATTAGAGCCTACAAAGTTTCCTGAGCCGTTGCATAGAGCATGGAAATCTGTAGTTATTTAACATTTATGAATAAGTATAAAGTGTCATAGTTGTGCTGATGCGACGCGACAGTCCGTGAGTTGTATTTTTAATTAATTTTCTGTATCGATGCTTATTCAGGCCTGCTGCCTAATGGAACAGAATCTTACTTTGGACGTCTTCTACTGTTGTACAACACCTACAAACTAACGGCGTTCTCTACTGGCTGGCGCCACCCACGTGTCGTATGCTTTCGGCGGCACAGCGACGCATTAACTCAGTCTGCTTGATTAGTTAATTTTTGTTGTTGTTTCATTCAATTAATGTTTAGTTGTCATTTATAAATGGATATGTTTAGTTGTCACTTATAAATGGACATGTTTAGTTATCACGTATAAATTATGGATATATATGTGGCGCGGGAAAACTTTTCCGCACGTAAATATTACGAAGGTAATCGCCGACAGCGATATAGTATTCAGTTCATTAGATGTATAGATGTATAAATAGAGATTCTCTTAATATTATCAACAGCTAATAATACCTTTTAAAGGAATTATTAGTTCTTGATATTATACTATTAAAAAGATTATAATGTTTTGTAAAAAAATAACGAAGATTTCCTTTAGGCTAGATAAAGTGTAAACACTTTATTAGTTCAGTTTTGTACACAACATCGTTTCACGTGTATATCTGCAACGTTAAAAATATCATACATTACAACGCCATCATATATACCATTCAGTAAATTTGTATGGAAAGACGTAGATAGGCCGATTTCAGGAGGTATGAAAACGTCAGTAATAATTAATATACCATATACAAACTTATTATATATATATATATATATATATATATATATATATATA
>NW_014590196.1:0-1213 GCF_000485595.1 Priapulus caudatus | reverse complement strand
CGTGATGCGCGCACATGCATGCACGCACGCACAGCAAACACGTGCAGGCACATACAAACTCAGACAAGCAAACACACACGTGCGCAGATGAACACACACGCGCAATCACGCACGCGCGCACACTCTCTTTCTATATATGTCACTCACAGACACTTAGGCAATCACATACACGCGCACGCACCTACACACACGCAGACACACATTTAGACTATTGAGGGAGAGCAACATAGATGTAAGGAGAGAGGGCACGAGAGAGAAGAAGAGAGTGTAGTGAGTGATTAAGAAACAGAGGGAGAGAGAAAAGGATAGAGGGAATGAGAGAGAGAGAGAGCGAGAGAGCGAGAGAGAGAGTAACTATGTTGAAGAGAAATGATGAGTGCCACGCGTATGCCGCGCGTGCGTCTACACACGTGGGAGTCCGCAGCCGTATATAGGTGGCGCTAGCGGCGCAGCGCACGCCTCGATCACACGTGTGCGGTTGAATGAAATATTTCCGCCCCCACACTGACAACCCCCCCCCCTACCCGCCGCCACCACCGCAAAACATCTTACATCGCCCCCCCCCTCCACCCACCACCACCACCACTGCCGCCGCTTCACAGCCCGGTCGCCATCTTTAGCAGTCTACCGACACCAACATTGCATAACGACGACCAGATGCGCTGCGCATAGTTTCGCGATGAACCGAAATACGAGTCTTAAGTTTAGCGGCTGACGAGGACGGCGCATGCGTGCTAGCTACACGGCAGCCTGGTTAGCTATATCACGTAGCGGTTCGCAGCGGGTCCCAGGCCGACAACAGGCTCGGAGAGAGAAGGTGGGAGGGAGAAGGTTGAACGATGGGGGGGGCGAGATGGTGGTATGCTTACCGTGGGGAGGAGGTAGTGGGATGGAGTTTGCGTGGAAGAGTGGAAGCGGGTAGATCAATGGGAGAGAAGGTAGGGAGATGTCTGGGGAGTATAGTTGAGAGAGAAGGTGGGAGGGGAAGAAGGTGGAATGAGGGGGCGAGCTTGCCGCGGAGAGGTGGTAATGGGATGGAGTTTGTGTGGGGAGAAGGAGCGGGTAGATGATTAGGAGAAGGCAAGGAAATGTTTGGGGAGTATAGTTGAGAGAGAAGGTGGGAGGGAGAAGGTGTTTGGTGTGACAGTATAGGTGGTATAAGTGGTTGAGAGAACCTGGTAGAGAGGAGGAGGCGGTAGGTGAGAGAGATCTG
>NW_014590195.1:0-1214 GCF_000485595.1 Priapulus caudatus | reverse complement strand
TGATAAAATCTATCAGGCTATCGCGCCTTACAATGCTCAAATGCAACAACGGACTTTCCGCTTATTTATCGTAGTTTGATGGTAAAGGGTGAACCCTTTTTTCGAATGAAAGAAGTGGCTGGAGAAGCAAACTCGGAAACCCGTATTAATCTCATTGAAGCGCGTGAAGAATGGGCATTATACGAGTTAAAACCCCTCAGTGGGAGGCAGCACCAATTACGCGTGCATCTGGCTAGCTTAGGCTGCCCTATTTTACACGACCCATTCTATCCGGACTTACTGCCCTGCAAAGGGGATGATTTTAGCAAACCACTGCAATTACTGGCTAAGTCTATTGCTTTTGATGACCCCATCAGTGGAGAAAAACGCTTCTTTGAAAGTCAACGCCATTTAGATTGGTAGTAATCAGCTAATGTAGCAAGGTAAAAAAAACGCGCTGGATAGTCCCCTTCCCTTTTGATCGCAATCATCCCAATTTTAGCTTCAGGAAAGTGACAAAGAACCGTCGCTCGACGCTTTCTAATTTCTGCCATAAATGCCATATTATCAACAATATCTTCAATAGCATCTCTTGGTCGAGAAGGCAGCCATTCTCCCAAGCTCACTTCCTGCAGGCGCTTACCTTCCAATGTTTCTACTTTACCCATGATATGTAGCACAGAATGCTTATTCGACCTCAGCGGAATGTAATCTTCTGTTTTTTTAGCAAGCTTTTCAACAGACCTCATTGGTGACTCATCACTGTCCTTAGTAACAGGCTTACCAGCTAATGCCCCACATGGCGCTATTACCTGCTCCGCAATCGAAGGTTTGTTGTTATAAAACCATTGCAATGCTTGCAAATGAAATAATACCTTCTCGCCTTTGCTGCCTATTTGAATCGACAGACGCTTGATGGAAAGCGCGCTATTAACTTCAAGTGACGTGCGTTTTTTATGCACTCGATCAAATAAATGTTCCAAGAATGCATTGTCTTCAATCAAGTTATTGAAATCGGCTCCTAAGGCCTCATCGTGCCAGCTAAAAATGAAAACACGATCGACAATATTACGCTCATCATCTTCTAAGTATCCATACACCCTATAGGGCAACTTACTGCGTGATTTTTGAATACGTCTCTGTCGCTCTGAAATGCGCAACGCTTCTTTTTCTTCTTCTAATTTGAGGTGTTCTCGCATGATGTCACGCGCCATCAACTGCGCATCATGAGAAAT
>NW_014590194.1:0-1214 GCF_000485595.1 Priapulus caudatus | reverse complement strand
AGAGAGAGAGAGAGAGAGAGAGAACATCTTTCGTTAGCTCATGGGTCATGCGTTAATTGGAACAAAATATTAAGCAAGAGCTTTTTTGTCTTTATTTCGCGAATGTTATCTACATTTAATCCACGCAATGAACATTTGGATGCGCTATAGATACACGCGTCGGTGGGAGAATAGTATGAGATAATGATGCTGCTATCCGCCGTCTTTCGTAGAGGACAAATATAGGACAAATATAGGACAAATATAAGACACGTAGAGGACAAACAGAGGGCAAATAGAGGACAAATAGAGGAAAAATAAAGGACAAATAAAAGGAAAATAGAAAGCAAATAGAGGAGAAACAGA
The DNA here is from genome assembly GCF_000485595.1 of Priapulus caudatus. Taxonomy (NCBI): domain Eukaryota; kingdom Metazoa; phylum Priapulida; class Priapulimorpha; order Priapulimorphida; family Priapulidae; genus Priapulus; species Priapulus caudatus. The sequence goes on along the minus strand of NW_014590194.1, from coordinate 869 downwards.
GGGTAAATAGAGGACAAATAGGGGACAAATAGAGGGAAAATAGAAAGCAAATAGAGGAGAAACAGAGGGTAGATAGAGGACAAATAGGGGACAAATAGAGGGAAAATAGAAAGCAAATAGAGGAGAAACAGAGGGTAAATAGAGGACAAATAGAGGAAAAATAGAAAGCAAATAGAGGAGAAACAGAGGGTAAATAGAAGACAAATAGGGGACAAATAGAGGGAAAATAGAAAGCAAATAGAGGAGAAACAGAGGTTAAATAGAGGACAAATAGGGGACAAATATAGGAGAAATAGAAAACAAACAGAGAAAAAAATTGAGGACAAAAAAGGCAAATAGAGAGAAAATAGAAAGCAAATAGAGGAGAAGTAGAGGGCAAATAAAGGACAAATCGTGGACCAGTCGAGGGCAAATAGAAGACAAATAGAGGGCAAGTAGAGGACAAATAGAGGGCAAATAGAAAACAAGAAAAGTGTAAATTCAGGACAAATGGAGGGCAAATAAAAAGTAAATAGAGCAGAAAAAGAGGGCAAATAAAGAACAAATAGAGGGCAAATAGAGGGCAAATCGAGAAAACTGTGTAGTACAGTTATCAAGTATATAACGGCGGTTGTAAATTTCGCAGTTCCCTGAGCAATCACAATACTTTTCTCGAGAACACCGTTTCTCGTGCAATATTTGCTCACGGCTGATACGTTATATGCAATTTAACCTAATTTCACAGTGTTTGAAAATTCTTAACACACACGCGGACTCAGGGGCGCGCGCACGCACGCACGCACGAACGCACAAACGCATGCGCATGGCCGCACACACACACACACACACACACACACACACACACACACACACACACACACACACACACA
>NW_014590193.1:0-1215 GCF_000485595.1 Priapulus caudatus | reverse complement strand
CTTGCTCCTTGCTCACCACCCATGCCCACCCCCTGCTTGCTTCCTTGCTCGCCACCCACGCCCCACCCCCCGCTCGCCACGCACCACGCCCACCCCCCTGCTTGCTTCCTTGCTCGCCACCCACCTGCCAGACACTCGTTGATGTCGTTCTCGCAGTTTTTGCCGGAGTAGCCCATCGGACAATTGCAGACATAGCTTCCGTCGATCGGCGACGTGTCACAGATGGAGCCCTCGTTACACGGGTTGCTGACGCATGCGTCGTCAATGTGGCACAGCAGCCCTGCAATACACATACACGCAGCGTGAGGTAGAGGATGGGTGTGTGTGTGAGGTTAAGGTGGAGGATGGGTGGATAGACGCACGCACGCGTGAGGTAGGGGAGAGGTGTGTGTGAGGTAGGGGATGGGTGTGTGTGAGGTAAAGGTGTAGGATGGGTGGATAGACGCACGCACGCATGGGGTAGGGGAGAGGTGTGTGTGAGGTTAAGGTGGAGAATGGGTGGATAAATGCACGCACGCATGAGGTAGGGGAGAGGTGTGTGTGAGGTTAAGGTGGAGAATGGGTGGATAAATGCACGCACGCATGAGGTAGGGGAGAGGTGTGCGCGATAGTCGCGTTATTTAGAATCACACACGATAGACACAAACGTAACATAAAGTAATATACACGGAATCAACGCACGCTACTAGCAGCTTTCCCCCCTCCCCAACCACTCGCGCCGCCCCTCACCCCCGCCCCCCGCCTTGCCCCCGCCCCCCGCGACGTACCGGTCTGTCCCGGCGGACACTCGCAGAAGAACGAGCCGACGCGATCATGACAGGTGGCGCCGTTGAAGCAGGCGGCGACGGCGCAGTCGTCGATGTTCTCGTTGCAGTCGGGACCCGTCCAGCCGTTGACGCAGATGCACTGGTAGCTGCCGAAGGAGTTGACGCAGGTGGCGCCGTTGCGGCAGATGTACGACATGAGAGCGCATTCGTCCACGTCCTCCTCGCAGTACTGACCTGTGATCACGCACGCGCGCGCGAGAGAGAGAGAGATGTGAGGGTCAATTACTCAAATACTTAAGAGAGAGAGAGGGGGGAGCGAGGGAGAGGGACAGATGCAGAGAGAGATGAATGCAGAGAGAGAGAAGAGAGAGAGAGAGAGAGAGAGAGAGAGAGAGAGAGAGAGAGAGAGAGAGAGAGAGAGAGAGAGAGAGAGAGAGAGAGAGAGAGA
>NW_014590192.1:0-1215 GCF_000485595.1 Priapulus caudatus | reverse complement strand
CTGGTCGACAGTTCTACACGTTAGACTAACTGAGTTCATTGTAGCCAAGTGAAGGTCGCCACCAGTCTAGCCGTATCCATGGTAATTTAGAGTACTTGGGTTCCGCTATTTAGAGTACTTGGGTTCCGCTATTTAGAGTACTTGGGTTCCGCTATTTAGAGTACTTGGGTTCCGGTATGGATCTTGACAGTACTTGGGTACTTGGGCTAGTATGTATCATTTCTGCATATTGCGATGGCCATATAGGTTGCGATATTTCATCCATATCCATATTGAATCCATCGATACACCATGTAGTGTATTGTAGTGTATACAACTGTAACGTGTTTAGATGTGAGGAGTCAAAAGGAGCAAAGATCATTTTTCATCGGTGAGATAACATTTGAATAGTGAACATAATTATTATAGTTATTCGACAATGTTGTTGTTCACAGTTGCCATTGGCGTTGAAGGCTACAGATCATGTGCAGGACGCTGATATGATACGATCATCTTCATTACTGTCGTGTCCGTCCTTGACATGATCTCTATCCCTTAACGTAACTCTGTACTATATAAAATTGCGATGTATTTCTCCATGTGCAAAAGCAAAGGAAGGTTCATACCGCACACATGTCTAAGCGTTGTAACATGTCTTATCGCAAATAATACTTAGTCTAGTCTGCAATGTTATCATAACAAAGTCTCTGAAATGGACCAGTGCGGTCCCATTTGACACGAAAATGCACAAAATCTCCCTTCTGTCCCTGTTTTCATATGAATATATTTTTGTGAAGTCAAGGGCAACGAGTTGCATACTATTTCTATGTGTAAGGCTGAGATAACACTCATCTACACTAAATCTGAATGTCAATGTCCAGTAGTTTTTCAGTGATACAGTACAAAGCAGACACTGTGTCGAAATATCCACACGAAGTGCGTTGCAAGTCACACTGTGCCGAAATATACACACGACGTGCGTCGCGAGTGACACTGTGCCGAAATATCGACACGACGTGCGTCGCCACTGCGACTGTGCTGAAATATCGAGACGACGCGCGTCGCGAATCACACTGTGCTCAAATATCGACACGACGTACGTCGCGAGTGAAACTGTGTCGAAATATCGACACAACGCGCGTCGTGAGCCACACTGTGCCGAAATATCTACACGACGCGCGTCGTGAGACACACTGTGCCGAAATATCGACACGACGTACGTCGCGAGTGAAACTG
>NW_014590191.1:0-1215 GCF_000485595.1 Priapulus caudatus | reverse complement strand
ATACGCTCGAACTTATTTACAAGCGTTTCGAAGCGTAACTCAGCAAAATTTTAACCGGAACATTTTATTTTCACCGGGATTAATCACATAAACATTTACTATATGGATGTGTCCGTGTTGATATTCAACTCCAGTGCAGTGAGCGTGCTGACTCCCCACTATTCATTATGCGCGTTACATTTTTTTAGTGGTATTCGCAGCAGAGAAGACGGCGAGAGGCGAAGGTGGACCGTTGTAGCCAACAACGCCACTACACTGTACAGTACCACCGTTACGGCCTCTCTTCTCTCTCTCTCTCTCTCTTCTCTCTCTCTCTCTCTCTCTGCTCTCTCTCTCTCTTTTAGTAGAATAATTGTATTGTGTGTCCGGAATAAAAAACCCGGGTCAAGTAAATAAATTAATTAATTAATAGTATATATGTGTGAGTGCGTGGCGTGCGTGCTGTGCGTGCGTTGGCGTGCGTGCTGTCGCGGTCTTGCGGCGTGTGTGTGGTGTTATTCCGCGCCATACTGCGGCGGGTCGTACGTGGGGCCACATTTGTTCCTCGCCAAGGAGGTTAATGTAATCGTCTCGTGTTGTGTGTTCGCTGTGTGTTGTTTCGGTGTGTGTGTGTGTTAGGGCGTTGGCGCGATGATTCAGCAGCAGCTCGCCTGTAGGGCGTCCAGTCGCAGCAGCTTCCGCTTAGGAGCGTTCCAGTCGCAGCAGCCAGGCAAGCGAGCAGCTGTTATTACACATACATGTACACGCTCGCGGAGGGTATGCACTTTCCGTGAGTGCCTCTGCTCTAGTTTGTTAGCGATACGGTTACGACCCGGACATTTGCGCGGTTTCAACAGCATTTGTCACCTGCTATTCTTTTCAGTCTATGAATGTTATATATATATATATATATATATATATATATATATATATATATATATATAAGATACGACGTTACTTACGTTACGATTTTAGTGACAGTTTTTTAGACTATCGGCGTTATCATTGCATCCAACATTCATGTAGAACGTGAACGGAAATAATATATATACGCGACGGTATACCTCGGTGTCACAGTGTGCGCGTGTGTGTATGTATGTGTGTGCGCGTGTGTGGGTGCGTGTGTCTAGCGAAACTTATATAATTTATAAATATATATATATGATTATTACTGTCACAACAATCTCAACAAAGGATACATGAAGTGGTTAAGCGGGGCGCGATTAACCTGCATTT
>NW_014590190.1:0-1215 GCF_000485595.1 Priapulus caudatus | reverse complement strand
GGCTGCACACTACTATTTTAGAACGAAACCAACGGCTGGAACAGTCCAAACCAACGACTTGATACTCATTGAGCCTCCCCTTTAATTTAACCCTAAGACTAAACTAAAGGTGACCAAACCAAACAGGAGAAGCCCAATGAATTTCTACAATAACATACACCCCTACTACTGTGGAATCGATTTACACGCCAGATCACTTTATGTTTGTATCATCGATCAAGATGGCAACACGTGTGTCCATAAAGAAGTCCCTGCAGATCCCGATAAGCTTCAACAATTACTCGAACCGTATATTGGCAATGTCGTTGTTGGTGTCGAGTGTATGCATTGCTGGTACTGGGTCGCTGATTTCTGCGAAGACATCGGTGTCGATTTTATTCTCGGTCATGCTTTATACATGAAGGCGATTCATGGCGGTAAGGCGAAAAACGATAAGATCGATTCGTTTAAAATAGCCAGCCTGATTCGCGGCGGTAATTTCCCACTGGCGTATGTTTATCCCAAAGCCATGCGAGCGACACGCGATTTACTTCGTCGGCGCATGAAAATTGTTCGACACGGTGCTGATCTAAAAGCCCATGTTGCTAACACCACCAGTCAGTACAACTTGCCACCCAATAAAGTAAATCTGAAAAACAAGGGAGCACGCGAACAACTGCGTTCAACTTTTCCTGAGCAATCAGTACAAAAAAATATTGATCTCGACATGGTCATCCTCGACTGTTACGCCGAGCAGTTGAGTAAAGTGGAATGGTATATTCAGCAACAGGCCAAACAACATAAGCCTAACCATTTTCATCTACTGAAAAGCGTCTGGGGAATTGGTCCTATTTTGGCACTGACCATCATCTACGAAATCGGTGACATCGAACGATTTGAGTCGGTGCAGAAGTTTGCCTCGTATGCCAGGTTAGTTAAATGCAAAGCCGAGTCAGCAGGAAAAACGTATGGCACACAAGGTAATAAAATCGGTAACGCTCATTTGAAATGGGCGTTTTCTGAAGCAGCCGTTCTGCATTTACGAGGTAATGAAAAAGCCCAGAAGTATTTATTGAAACTACAAAAACGCATGAGCAAAGCCAAAGCGCTTTCTGCACTGGCGCACAAGTTAGGCCGCTGTGTTTACTTCATGTTAAAAAACGAGAGCGTGTTCGATGAAGACAAGTTTTTAAAAGGTTAGTCACGCAATGGGGTGAGCTCAACGTCTAACTGGAC
>NW_014590189.1:0-1216 GCF_000485595.1 Priapulus caudatus | reverse complement strand
AGAGAGAGAGAGAGAGAGAGACTTTCTATATGTTCTACATGCCTGCAGCGCGACCTATCGATGCACTCATGACGTCACGCATCCGAGCAGAAATCTCCCGTTTATCCACCATTTAAGATTCCGTCGTTCGCGCGGGATGTACGTCACAATGGCTCAACGTTCGTCTGCCCGACATCGGAAATTGCGCGCGAAAGTCGCGCGCGCGTTTGCCATCACGCATGCTCCCGCTTAATCCACCTCCGCCTCCGCCTCTGCCTCCGCTACCGCCGCCGTCACCTCCCAGGAGAGACGCGAAGGGGCTGACGTGACGTCACGACGTACGAGCAGACGAACGAACTAACGTGTGGCGGACGGACGGCCCGCGAAAACCGACCAATCGCAGTTCGCCGCGCTAATTACGTCATCGGCACGGGCGGAAATTAGAGATGTGCGTTGCTATGCGACGCAGCGGCGGTGACGCCGACGACACAGACGATGACGATGATAAGCGACGGTAGCCGAACAAACCGGAAATAGAGGGCTAGCGGGAGAGCCGCCTCTGCCTCTCTCCTCCTTCCCCTTCCTTCTCCCTTCCTCCTCCTCCTCCTCCTCCTCCACCTTCCCCTTCTTCCCCCAGATAATTTTAACCTCGATGTAGTATATATAGTCGGTTTCTAACGCAGATATCGTAAACGTAATAATATATTTTTAGTTCTTAATAGATTATTATTCTACATAATTAATACGTAATCGAGAAATTATGTGAGATAACATATGAATATACTTATAAATATATAATATATAATATATAATATATATATATATATATACGCATAAATATATGAATATACTAGCTCGTTAAAATAGACGCGAGTGCCATAGCTAGGCTGTTAAACTTAATTGTGCGTGAACGAGAGGGCACGAGTACATGTATACGTTTGTAAAACCAATCTATAGGCATAGTTTTAATTTCGCTACTGGTGAGAATCGGTTTTAATTTCAACTCTGGTTGACGTCGTTTTTAATTTCTTTTTATCTATGATTCTTGGACGGATGGTCACGGGTAGTTGGTTCTTTTACGATACGTCAGTTTATTCTTCGTTGTTGGGTGGTGGCGGAAATGGAGTGATATTGCCGACGCTAGGTGGCGTCTACTCCCAGCACCGGTGTGTGTGTGTGTGCGTGCGTGTGCGTGCGTGTGCGTTCGTGCGTGCGTGCGTGTGTGTGCGTGCGTATG
>NW_014590188.1:0-1216 GCF_000485595.1 Priapulus caudatus | reverse complement strand
CCCAACCGTTAAAGGGTGACTACGTAGAAATTCATTTTCTTCTCCCGATACACTGGAAAAGTCTGCCTCTAGTTTCTGCAAAAAAGCGGGCATTGCATTGGGGTTAAATCCCGTTCGCGCCAAAACCCTCAAACCAACACGATCTGCTTCGGCTTCCGCTTCACGACTAAACGATAAGTCTTTATGCGCCCGCATCGCAATAGCTCCCGTTATAATTGCCTGTCCTGCATCAGCGCTTTTACTGGATGCCAATACACCCGCTAAGATGGCGGCACCTGTACCAAGCATGTTTCGCTTCGAGTTTTCCACCATCCTTGCAATATGTCGCTGTGTCACATGGGCTATTTCATGGGCTAAAACAGCGGCTAACTCACTCTCAGAACTTGTATGTAAGATTAACCCTGAATTGACAACAATCACCCCACCCAAGGTTGCAAAAGCATTAACAGCGTCATTTTTTACCACCAAGAAATAGAAGGGATTCTGCGTGTTTGCTGCACGAGCAACCAAACGATTGCCTAATGAACGAATCCAAGAAGATATTTCCAGATCTTCAATGACGGCCTCTGAAGAACGTATTTCTCGTAGCACACTCAGACCTAAACGCCGTTCTTTCGCATAACTTATGGAACTAACAGAAGAAGCACCGATATCAGGAAGATTATAATCTGGCAGGCTCAAATCCAGCTCTGCCCGAACAGGAAGCACCATCCACACGCTGAGAAATACTGCGGAGACAAAGGCATCACCTTCAGCCCAGGGTTATTTTTAATTTTCATAGCATTATACTTACTACAGAAAGCTCAAGTTTGCCAAATTAAATATTGCCCATAATGAAAGCTCAAAAGCTAGCAATCACTCACTCTATATCCTACAATCCTGCAATATCAACAGTACAAACAATCTACCTGAATCATCAAAAGTAATCCAAAGCACACAAGCCGCCTTCTCGCCAAGAAACTACTAACACTATAATTTATTGGTGATGATTTCTCATAAGGCATTGACTTAGTACAACAGTAGACATATATTAGCTTATTAATATATACTAATTTAAAAGAGTACACTTATGTTCGGAGTTCGCGAGACGGATGCCACTGGCTTAAAAGAGATGATTGACAACGATACTGAAAAGAAACTACGTTTGATTGATGTACGTTCTCAAGCCGAGTTTGAACAAGGCATTATCCCCGGTGGTGAATTTGTACCACTACAC
>NW_014590187.1:0-1217 GCF_000485595.1 Priapulus caudatus | reverse complement strand
CCTTAATACTCTTTGTATATAAATGGATATATATTAGAGCTGTCACATTTCAACTGAACGAACTTTCACGTAAATATATCAGAACGTCCTGGAAAACACGGCGGACGAGAGATCATCGGTAGAGATTCATCACGTGACTGTATTGTAGAGTCGTACGTGCGTACGTGCGTTGAGACCAAATGTGTGGGTGTGAGGTGTGAGGTGTGAGGCGTGAGGGGTGAAGGGGAGTGTGGGAGGGCAAGATGTGTGGGGTGAGGAGTGAGGGGGGAGGGGAGGGCCAGACGTGAGGCGTGAGGGGGAGTGGGAGGGCCAGATGTGAGGGGTGAGGGGTGAGGGGGAGTGGGAGGGCCAGACGTGAGGCGTGAGGGGTGAGGGGGAGTGGGAGGGCCAGATGTGTGGGGTGAGGGGTGAGGGGGAGTGGGAGGGCCAGACGTGAGGCGTGAGGGGTGAGGGGGAGTGGGAGGGCCAAGCTGGTCCGTGAGGCTGTAATGTAGTGAACATGTGTTCCATCGTGTAGTGAAGCTGTCAGTGCGTGCACGTTAATGTGTAGCTGTCCGGCCAGCTGTCTGCACGCGCGCTTACGTGCGTGTGTGTAAAAAGCATGCGTACGCGCGTGCGTGCGTGCGTGCGTGCGTGCGTGCGCGCGAGGTCCGCTGCGTCCAGTATCTGTACTTACAAGATATATTGTCTGCTGTATTAGGCCGCTGTATAAAGTACCTTTGCACTCATGTACACTGTGATGAGCATATCAGTCGCGAACGGTCATCGTGTGACATAGATAATAAAAGATTGTAAAAATTGCGTGGAACGGCTGGCTATACGCTTGGTTGGACCTTAATTGTGCGCATTTGTGAATTTGCGCATTTGAGGGAATTACGTGTGTGTGCATTGTTCGCGTGATCAGGTCAAAGGTCATATAAAACCGTTCGAAAGCCTTGCAGTTTTTTTGCGAATTCGAGAAATTTCTCCTCGGCGACAACAATTGGCAATTGGCGCCACTAGTCCTCGAGGTGGAAGAATCAATATCGGGAGCGGCCAGTTGATTGGCTGTCGCGCGTGAATCACCGATTCCGTTAAAAAAACGCGAGTCGCGGGATTTTCGTGGTGAATTGGGTGGTCTTAACTCCATAATCCTAGACAAGCCGCGGCGACCAGAATAACTTTTTAACGCATGGCTTATGATATTGCGCACCGCTGAACACGTAAAGATGATAGAA
>NW_014590186.1:0-1217 GCF_000485595.1 Priapulus caudatus | reverse complement strand
TTCCTCCTTGATATAGCCATGAGCGATGGTGGGTACGTGTGTTCAGGGCGTTTCCTCCTTGATATAGCCATGAGCGATGGTGGGTACGTGTGTTCAGGGCGTTTCCTCCTTGATATAGCCACGAGCGATGGTGGGTGCGTGTGTGCGGCGTTTCCTCCTTGATATAGCCACGAGCGATGGTGGGTGCGTGTGCACGGCGTTTCCCCTTGATATAGCCACGAGCGATGGTGGGTGCGTGTGCACGGCGTTTCCTCCTTGATATAGCCACGAGCGATGGTGGGTGCGTGTGCAGGGCGTTTCCTCCTTGATATAGCCACGAGCGATGGTGGGTGCGTGTGTGCACGGCGTTTCCTCCTTGATATAGCCACGAGCGATGGTGGGTACGTGTGTGCGGCGTTTCCTCCTTGATATAGCCACGAGCGATGGTGGTACGTATAGTCAAGACTTACTCTCTCGATAAAATCATGAGCGATGATGGATATGTGTAGGCTATCTTGCAACATTGTGTCCATAATTGGGAATTTAAATCGGGGGGGGACGACATTTCCCCTAGATAAAATGACTAGCGAAGGCACGGCAGGCGCCGAATAATGGGGCGAGAGTCGAAAATGCAAACGCGACCATCTTCCTATTAAACATGCCTAGCTGTAGCAAGACTGCCGCCTACCAGGCTGGCAAGTTACCAGCGAGACACAAGTGTTGTCAACTTTTCCAGATCTGGTTCGGATCAGTGAACTTGTCCTGCCCGGTGCGACGCCGCAGCAGCTTCTCAGGTTCCGCGCCGGCGACGGGGTCGCGGCGGGGTCGACGGAGGTCGCCGACAGGTCGGAGGTCGTGGCCGAGGCATCGGAGATCGCTGGCGGGCCGTCAGAGGTCACAGGCAGGTCAGAGGTCACCAGCGGCCCGTCGGAGGTCGCAGGCGACGCGTTGACACTGGAGAGCATCGACATTGTTCTCGCTGACCTCGAAAACTGTGAGGCGATGCAGGGGGCGCTGACGCGGCTGTGCGGGGCGCTGGCGTTCGAGCTGTCGCTCTTCGCTCCGGCGCAGCTGCAGGCCGTGTGGAGCGTGCTGTGTGCTCAGCTAGAGCTAGGGGACCTCACCCTGAAGCAGGTGAGTGTGTGCGTGCGTGCGTGCATGCGTGCGTGTGTGCGTGGGTGTGTGGAGCACGCTGTGTGCTCAGCTAGAGCTAGGGGACCTCACCCTGAAGCAGGTGA
>NW_014590185.1:0-1217 GCF_000485595.1 Priapulus caudatus | reverse complement strand
CGCAAAATTACAAGGATCTTAGCCGCGGATTAAAGGCTCTGCATCTTCTATATAGTCTCTTGGATTTCGAAGACCAACTAGGCCTATTATGAGGTTATGAGGTGACACTAATAAAAGAAGTTACGAAGTTAATCAACTACAACCAACACTGCCACACGTAGATCACACTCTATTACTTATTTATTATGTTATTTACGTGGCAACCAAAATACCTGTTTAAGATGGAGGAGAAACCGGTCCGCTAACACTTAAACCTGAGAATGCCACCATTTTTGTTCACAGTAGCACAATCCTCCATAGGTAACACACAGCTCCATATAATAGCATGATAATAGTAAAGCGCCGAGATATAGAGCAAGTATTCGTCGTCATCGTATTTATATCATATGTCGCACACACAGGCACTTGGAACGTTTCAATAGCAAAACGATGGTAAATAAACACGAAATGTATTTAGGCCTACTACCAAGTTTCTCTACTGTCTTTCGCCTATTTTTTTATTTGAAGAATTTTGTTGTTGAATGCATTCGAAGTTTGTTTGTAAAAAATGTTATATAACTCTATGTAGGCCTAATCTGAAACGTTTCCAATGACAGAGTTCAACTATTTTTTGTTTTGCTTTGTTAATCATTAATAATTTTCTGCAATTACTGGACTGGCTGACTAGTAGAAGACTGTATTGTCATTTCGCCCTCCATCACTTTGATTTTGTTTCATGTTATCATGCAGGAGCTAATAATGACAAAATAATGACAAATTTGTCATTATTAGCTCCTGATATTGTACCTTTCTGCTAAATGTAGGCCCTAATTTGTGTAAGTGATGAGTGCGACCTGTACGCCACACCAGGCGATTAGTACAGTATCAGACAAGACAAGACAAGTGTAAATAAATTGTTTGAATTGTGTGAAAATGGGGGATTCAAAATTTTCTGGGGGAGGACCCGCATAGCCTGTTTCTTACCACCCTCCTTGAAAACCTGCATTGGCCACTGTCGAGTGTAACAAATTGAGCACCCCCACTTCAAAAATTGTTCCGCGGTGCCTGTAGATTAACAAAGATTAAGATTATGAATATTTGTATGCATATCAAAAGTCAAATTTATGTTTATCTAACAGGGGCGTAGATAGCGGGGGATGGGGGTATATTCCCCCACACTTATTGAGGTGGGGTGGCTTTCATCCCCCCTACTTTCAGGAAGAAAATGGGGAAAAATT
>NW_014590184.1:0-1218 GCF_000485595.1 Priapulus caudatus | reverse complement strand
ATATATATATATATATATTATATGATATATACATACATACATCTACAGCACGCGTAGACAGGCACATGTATATATCCTACACGCTTGCGGGGACGCCCGCCTGACCCCGCGCTGCTTCTACGATCACACTATTATACTGTTATCTCTATAACTATCCAACACACACACACACGTACGCACGCACGCACGCACGCACACACACACACACATACGCGCGCGCGCATGCACACATTTACCGTTGCCGACAATTCAATCGCTGCCGACGTTTCTTCTTAATCTGACGCTCGCCCGTCGCTCTCAGATCGAATTAAGCGCCCCCTGTCAATCATCGTCGCAGCAGTGCGCATGCGCAACGACACCAGCGACACCGCGCGATCTGCGGCGACGATGGATTAAAATAATGCAGTTATATATATATGTAATTTTATATATAATATAATTATATCATTTTCAGTTCTAGCTTTCTAGTCTTAGGTTTGATTGCGAGAAATTTTGAATGAATGCAAATGAAAAATTACTAAGTCGGTAATCAAGTATTGCGCACATATAAATGCATATATATATAATTATATATAATATATACTGACGGTTGCTTGTGGTAATAGCGCTTAGCTGTGTCAACGTTTACCTGTGTCAAAGTTTACCTGTGTCAACGTTTACCTGTGTCAACGTTTATCTGTGTCAACGTTTACCCGTGTCAACGTTTACCTGTGTCAACGTTTACCCGTGTCAACGTTTACCTGTGTCAACGTTTACCTGTGGCAGCGTTTACCTGTGTCAACGTTTACCTGCGTCAACGTTTACCTGTGTCAACGTTTGCTTGTGGTATTTTCCTGTGCCGTCATTTTCCTGTGCCGCCATACACCTATGCCGTAATTTACCTTTGTCAACGTTTTCCTGTGTCGTCATTTACCTGTGCCGTAATTTACCTGTGTCAGCGTTTACCTGTGCCGTCATACACCTGTGCCGTCATTTACCTGTGTCAGCGTTTTCCTGTGCCGTCATTTACCTGTGTCGTCATTTACCTGTGTCGTCATTTACCTGTGTCACATTTACCTGTGTCACATTTACCTGTGTCACATTTACCTGTGTCACATTTACCTGTGCCGTCATTTACCTGTGTCGCCATTTACCTGTGCCGTCATTTACCTGTGTCAACGTTTTCCTGTGCCGTCGTTTTCCTGTGCCGTCATTTACCTGTTTCAGCGTTTTCCTGTG
>NW_014590183.1:0-1218 GCF_000485595.1 Priapulus caudatus | reverse complement strand
CTTTGATTTGATTGGCTTCGATTATATGCGGGCATATAATCCTCGCTTCCCATTGGTCGATTTATGGTGACCATAAATATGATTTATGGTGACCATAAATATGATTTATGGTGACCATAAATATGTAGTCATGTATTCTTGATTTTTGTACACCGTGGTCAACCATAGACGGGGACCAGAGGATTTTTGGCATTGGAAGTTGAGGTCAAGCACTGACCTCAACTTCCAATGGCAAAAATCCTCTGGTCCCCGTCATGAGTCGACCAAAATGGAGAGGGCACACAACGAGAAGAGGGAAAAATATCAAGATGCAGGAACAGTATTCCCTTTCATCGTGGGAACAACTGGAACATGGAGAGATGCCTCAACATCCACCCCCAAAGCCTGGGCAACATTCTGTTACCTTCAGGAAGACGGGTTAATAGCTAACAGTTATTAAACATTTCCAAAAATACCACGACACTCAGGTAACAGTCGGTGGTGTCAAACTCCTCTGGTTCGTTTTACAAGATTTAATTTTAGTCTTATTGACAATATCTTTAATGCAAAATTGCTATTTTCTCATCATCCTGCCGATAAAACGTCTATAGTATAGTAAAGTTATACAAAACATGTCGGAACGCTGCATAACCAATTTATTGCCAACGCCATCGCTAACAAAACTGAAAGCGTGTACAGCGCCATCTACCGTCACAAATTGTGATACATGATATACTCCTGATATTATCACTAGTGTATAATATAAACACTATGATTATACACTCCTGGTATTATGATATACATGTGAAAGATACGGTAAAATTAACGAAAATCTTGCTGACACGATCGATGGGCGACTCATGTACCTGTTCTCTTCATCTGCATCTTCATATGCTCTCGGTTCAGCAATTTGATCAGTGACTTAAAATCTCGTGTGCAAGTTCTCCAACATCATTATAACCTCCTGCGGGAGAAACAAGTGCGTTTGTTCATAATAAGAGCAGCACGAGAGTGGACAACGATGAGCACTTGTTAGAAACGTTAATATAATAAACTGATAAGAGTTGTGGCCACAGTGACTTTTCAGTGACTTAAAATCTCATAACACTATAAGAAACAACGTTCTGTTACAAAGCTTATTAAATCAACATGTCTTTTGATTATTTTTTTCTCCCCAAGGGGAGTGGGCCGGTTCTGGAGGTACTGCAATACCAGACCAACCCGTGGAGGTAGGAGTGC
>NW_014590182.1:0-1218 GCF_000485595.1 Priapulus caudatus | reverse complement strand
AGCGGTGCAATGTCGTGGCGGATCAGAACAACAAGGTATTGAATGAAACAAGTTCATTGGCTTTCGTTTCAACTATGAATTCATATTTACCTTGTGTTAAATCCAAGAAATTATAACTAACTAATAAACTATTAATAAATTAACTAACTAATAAACTAAGAAACTATTAACTAATTTCGATAGTAAGTTGTAATTTCTTGAATTCAACAAGAGCTAAATACGAATTCGTAGACATGAGGTATTATCGCGGGGCGACCTCACTAAACGGCTTTCCTTCTCCCCGCTCAACGCAACGCAATGCAGAAGGAGAAGAAGAAGGAGGAGGACGAGAAGAAGCGGCACGAGCAGGAGGAGGAGAAGGACCAGCAGAAGGACGAGGAGCCCCTCAGCAAGGAGGTAGTCGACGAGTTTACCGCCAACATACTGCCGGGATGCCTGAGACTGCTGGACTCTCTGTGCCGGGACACCGTGTACAGGTACGAGGGAGGCTGGGGGGAGGCTGTGGGGCGAGTGCTTGGGGAGGGTATGGAAGGGGGAAGGTTAGGGAGCGGTGGTGGGAAGGTAGGGCGAAGGTAGGGAGGGTTGGGAAGTTAGGGGAGCTGGAGGAGGGTAGGGGGGAGGGTAGGGGAGGAGAGTAGGGGAGGCTGTGGAGGAGGGTAGGGGCAGTTCTTGGAGGGAGGGTCTTAGAAGAGGGTGGTTAAGGAGGTCTCCTAGTGATGAGAAAGCTGAAGGTCCCATGATGGGGGTTTGGGATTAGTGGTCGGACCGTGCTGACGCAATAAGGCTCGTCGTGTGTCAAGCTACGCAGACAGAGAATAATACAGCCAGCAGCAGCATGCAGCAGCACCAGCAACTAGCGCAGTAGCAGCAGCAGCAGCAGTAGGCAGCAGCAGTAGCACAGCAGGCAGCGTTTAGCACCGAACGCCAGCAGCTGTAGCCAGCCGCAGCATCAGCAGCACAGCACACAGCGTTAGCAGCAGCAGCAGTAGCAGTAGCACCAGTATCAGCAGCAGCAGTAGCAGTAGCACCAGCATCAGCAGCAGCAGCAGCAGTAGCACCAGTATCAGCAGCAGCAGTAGCACCAACAGGTCGTTAGTTAACCACAGTACAGTCCGACCTCCTTTATCCGGCTACGTCGGGACTGGCACCCATCCGGATATGGGATTTGGCCTGATATGAGACTCAGAGTTATGCTCAAACACAGCATTTCTATGCAGT
>NW_014590181.1:0-1218 GCF_000485595.1 Priapulus caudatus | reverse complement strand
CTCTCTCTCTCTCTCTCTCTCTCTCTCTCTCTCTCTCTCTCTCTCTCTCTCTCTCTCTCTCTCTCTCTCTCTCTCTCTCTCTCTCTCTCTCTCTCTCTCTCTCTCTCTCTCTCTCTCTCTCTCTCTCTCTCTCTCTCTCTCTGTCTCTCTCATGAGCTTAGCAGCGACGGCGCTTCAAACCGTGTGGGTGGGGGGGGGGGACACACTCTTCCGCGAAATTACAAGCTCCGACAATATGCCCCCGCTCGCGCAACACCCCCGCAGCAGCAGCAACATGCACTCTTGCCTTTACATAACTGCCTATAAGCTAATCGATTCCCCGCCGCCGTATGCGGCGCTGTTCGATCTACGTCGCTGACGCGTGCCGCACTCCGGTCGTTATCCGCCGTGTGCGTCGGCGGCAGCGGATTCCTCTTTCTCTCCGCCTCTCATTAAACGAAGGCGACAGCCTTAATTCCTCTCCGTCGTTCTGTGCGCCGTTTAATGGGATCGCTTAACCCGCGCATACCCCATCCCCCGACCACCACCCCTCCGGAACTCGGTGCGCATGCGCAGTGGCGGATGCGCGGCCGTGTATTTGGAGATCTTCCCCGCGTCAAACGACGCGCGACGGCAGTACAGGCGCGCCGGTCGACCGTGCTGGTCCCCCCGCCGCGTTACGATCCAGCCATGCCGTTAAGTACTTATACACGGAATCGTATACACACACGTACGTGCTCACGAACGCGAACGCTAGCAAGTGCTATTAATTTAGAGAATCCCACGTGACGCCGGCAACAGCATTCGCTCGTATGCGTACGTTCGCGTACGTGCGTTCGTATGCGTGCGTACGTTCGGGTGCGTGCGTGCGTGCATTTGCGTGCGTGTGTATTGTACAAAAGCGCGGTTGGTACTTTTAGGTACGAATCGACTCACTGATGTTATTAGTATCGACTCACTGATTGCATCCAGGGTGGCATGCATACGCCAAGGGCAGACACGCCAGACAGACACACTGCGGCCCTGGTATAAACCTTCCTACAGGGGCAGCTTTAATGGCGTTAGTGAGGCTCGCCTGATTTGCATGAACTACGGAGAACATGCACGCACGGCACGCGCGCACGCACGCGCACGCACGCACACAATCACACAGGCACGCACGCACGCGCACATGCACGCGTGCACACACGCGCATACTTACATTAACGTGTCAACCAATCAATGTATGTATGTCTGTAT
>NW_014590180.1:0-1218 GCF_000485595.1 Priapulus caudatus | reverse complement strand
AAGAGAGAGAGAAAGAGAATGAGAGAGAGAGAGAATGAGAAAGAGCGAAAGAGAGGGGTATTGAGGCAATACCACGGCAATAGAGATGCATTATGGTTAGCGATTTTCTCTCGAAACTAACCGCGTTTCCTTTCCGATGTCATCTGCAATCGGAGCTTCCCTATAAAAACCTGTCTATCTCTGCACACCGATGAGAAGCAGAGGCAAACACTGCCTCAGAGCCGGATGCACGATCAACTGCCTTTCTAATTGGCATATATACGTTTTGCACCTGGTTCAGTTGTAGTCCCCCTGTCCCTAAAGGAGAAACAGACATTACGAGTGACGCGTGTGTATGTTACGTGGGCGTCGTGTACGCCGGTGGCGCCCGCTGCCGGTCGTGTGGGTGAACTACCGTGACGTCAGCGCAGCCTCAGCTCTCGCGCGGGCGTGCAGCGATTGCCGACGCAGCCAGGCGATAAATTGCAATATCGTGTCACTGACCGAGTCGGTCTGTTGGGAAGCTCAGGCTGTAGCCATGGTGACAGATGACGAAAAGCTGCGGCAATGGTGACAGATGACGAAAAGCTGCGACCATGGTGACAGATGACAGAAAGCTGCGGCCATGGTGACAGATGACGGAAAGCTGCGGCCATGGTGACAGGTGACGAGAGGCTGTAGCCATGGTGACAGATGGCGGAAGGCTGTAGCCATGGTGACAGATGACGGAAAGCTGTAGCCATGGTGACAGATGACGGAAGGCTGCGGCCATGGTGACAGATGACGGAAAGCTGTAGCCATGGTGACAGATGGCAGAAGGCTGTAGCCATGGTGACAGGTGACGGAAGGCTGTATCCATGGTGACAGATGACGGGAGGCTGTAGCCATGGTAACAAGTAACTGCAGCTACGGTGAGACAGGTGAAGATGAAGGATAAAGGTCGGGCATGGGGTGATACATATTGGAAAGCGACGGATGCTAGAATGGTGAAGAGCTGACAACGGTAATGATTATACTGCTGAAGTGGCGCAGGTGGGGAACCGGTGATACTGTCACACAGCTGTCACCAACAACGAGGTAGCTTCATGAGGACAGAATGAGGCTGTATTGCTGACAGCTCGTAGAGACTCTGTAATGTAGCGCGTGTATCTCTCGCCCTACCTAGTCGTTGTTATTCTCCCCCCTCTCGCTATAATATCTATTCATCTATGTATCTAACTATGTATATGTCTATGTATG
>NW_014590179.1:0-1219 GCF_000485595.1 Priapulus caudatus | reverse complement strand
CCGTTCCGTGGGACACCACCTTTACACGTGGCTCCTGTACTATCGCTACTGGTTCCACAGAATGTGCACTATCTGGAACCATAGGTATAGTCTTAATAACTTCTGGCGTCCCTGCCTTCCTCGCATGGTCATCTTCATTGTCATCTTCAACTTCATCGTGCGTGAGCTCCTGAACATCTCCTGGTGAAGAAGGAATAGTTATTTCCTCCCGTCCGAGATGTGGGCTCGTAAACTCCGCATAGCTATAAGCGTCAATAGCTCGATCAAAATCCGTCTTAATATCTCTCGTGGTTTCTCTCCGGATTTCTTTCTGAATATCCTTCTCAATTTCCTTCCTAATATTCTTCTCAATTTCCCTTCTCATATTCTGCGTGATCACGCTTTCATTTCCTCCCGTTTGAATAGACTCCTGTAAAGTGACCGCAGGCACTATCAGATGCGCCTTTGTTGGAGCGGTCGTTATGACGGCAATCTGTGCTGTCACAGTAGTTGAGTCGTCTTCGGGGTTTCCTTCTTCTGTTAATCGTGCCCGCTTCACAGGCTGTACCGGAACATTCAATTCATGTGTTCCGTCGCTCGCCTTCCGTCTTCTGAAGGACTGATTGCTACCGGTCTCTTCTTCCGAGTCTAGTTCCATACCAGGACTCATGGATCTCTCCGACTCCGACGGGGTGTAGATGACTGTGTCATCATCACTTTCGCCAACTTGCTGAGTGGAATTAGGCTCCTGTGCCTCAATGTCACTTGCAGATGGATCCATTGCAATTGGATGAACTGCACGAGACGTTGACGGTTGCGGTTGCTCCGTAGAGCCCGCTGAAACCTGCGTGTTGGGCGCTGTGATGAAGTGACTTAGAGGGAGCTCATCCTCTTCGTCAAACTCATCATCACTACTTCCCTCGTTGTCGGGTGGATATGCCATTGTCGCTGCCCTATAAGGCTGTCGACGTACTCCCGTTGGCACATCTTCTGGTGGTGTCGGCTTGCCGCAATCCCATCTAGCGTGTGGGTGCGCTGCTCGAACATTTTCGACGTGCGAGATCACCTCTCGCTTCGTGATCTCGTGTTGGATCAGGTATTTCTTTGGAGATAATACCTGTATGACTGTGTAATACGGTTGCCATGGTGACGCAAGTTTCTTTATAGTGTTAGGCTTTAACACTGGATCATGGTAGTACACTGGGTCTCCTACCTCGAAGTTGAGCTGCTTCGCACGTTT
>NW_014590178.1:0-1220 GCF_000485595.1 Priapulus caudatus | reverse complement strand
CGTGTGTGTGTGTGTGTGTGTGTGTGTGTGTGTGTGTGTGTGTGTGTGTGTGTGTGTGTGCGTGCGCGTGTGTGTGTGTGTGTGTGTGTGTGTGTGTGCGTGCGCGTGTGTGTGGTTGTTCGCGCATGTGTGTGTTTATTCGCGCGCGTGTGCGCGTGTGTATGTTGGCCTGCGTGGTATTAGAGACGCATCTATAACACCACGATATGCTCGTTATCAGGCTATAAAACCTACAGGTAAGACTCTTGTTCCAGTTAGATAGACACGCATGTCCACCTGTAGTAACCGGGGAATACCGGGGAATCCGTGTTACCCCCCCCCCCTATTGTAATGCTGCCGCGTACCGGTGTATTCCTCCGCTCCCCCCTCTCCTCTCTCTCTCTCTCTCTCTCTCTCTCTCTCTCTTCTCTCTCTCTCTTCTCTCTCTCTCTCTCTTCTTCTCTCTCTCTCTCTCCTCCTCCTCTCTCCCTCCTCCCCTCCCTCTCTCTCTCTCTCTCTCTCTCTCTCTCTCATTCTCTCTCCTTTCGCTGCATGATGCAGCGATGGGCTACACTGTGCCGGCATTCGCCTTCCGTACTTCACATTAGTGATTGTGGCTTCACTGATATTGATCGATGGAAGAGATGAGAGGCAAAGCCAAGCTATAACTCTTCCTCATCTTCCCCCAGCGCCTCCTCCTCCTCCTGCCCTGAACCTCCGCTTCCCTCCTTCTCCCTCTCCGCAGCTCCTCCTTTCCTTCCACAGCTTCCTCCCTCTCCCCCGCGCACCTCCTCCTCCTTCTCTTCTCCTGCACCTCCGCCTCCTTCCTTCTCCTTCCCCGCGAATCTCCTCCTCTCCCCCTCCCCTTACAAATCGTCCTCGCTCCTCTTCTCCGCAGCTACCCTTTCCCCTCTCCCTCGTCCACAGCTTCCTCCTCCCTCCCCCGCACCTCCGCCTCCTCTTCCTCCTCCTCCCTCTTCGCAGCTCCCCCTCCTCCTCCCATTGCACCCCTCTCTTTTCCTCTTCCCACACTTTCCCCTTCCTTCCCCGTAGCTTCTCCTCTCCCTCTTCCCACGCGCACGCGCGCACACTCACAAGTCCACGTACACTTACGCACGCAGTCACACCCACGCATTGCACGCACACACACACACACACACACACACACACACACACACACACACACACACACACACACACACACACACACACACACACACACACACACACACGCGCGCGCG
>NW_014590177.1:0-1221 GCF_000485595.1 Priapulus caudatus | reverse complement strand
AACACACACACACACACACACACACACACACACACACACACACACACACACACACACACACACACACACACACACACACACACACACACACACACACACACACACACACACACACACACACACACACCGCAGGTGTTGGCACCGGGGCTGCGGCTACGAGTAGCGCATTGTCTCGCTTCCATGTTGTGTGCAATCGAGGCGCAAGGAAGAAGCTCATAAAGGAAATAAGTGGCGAGAATTAATCAATGAAAATGCACCGCTTGTAGAGCCGCGACGGCAGAATAATGAGAGCATTTATGCTCGACATCGCGAAGTATAGCTAAGCTGCCGATGGTGCTACATAAAAGATGTCCGCTCCTCTCTTTATCTATTTTTCTTTCTCTCTCTCTCGTGAGCAACTGGCCCTGGACGTTTGGAGCACCCTATATAAACGATTGCGCGTAAGGTCGTTTTAAACACAAACAGGATAAGCACGCTGCGTAAATAGAGCGACCGGTCTGCGGATACGGGAAACGTACTGGGAATGTGTGTTTACGGACGCTATACGAGGTGAAGTCATCTATACCCGGTACCCGTCCCCCCCCACCTACACCACGCCCTGCTCTCTCTAGGGACAGGGTTCGTGACATCTATAGCGTTTAGGAGCACAGGATTGTTTGTATGGTCGCCTGCTAGAACATTCACAGCTTTATGCGACGACGAGGGAAGACAGAACGGCCGTCGTGGAGCGGAAAGGAAACAGAGATTTGAACTAACAGGAAGAAACCAAGAGCTAGCCAAGCGGCGAAATACGGAAGAGGTGGTATGTGTAATGTGATTACGAGAGCACTAAAAGTAAGAGAGCAGAGACGACGAGTGAGAAGGAAGAGGGAGGAGAGAGAGAGATTAAGAGAGAGCGGAGCGAGCGACGCGGAGAGAGAGAGAGAGACGAGCAGACGAGATGAGAGAGAGAGAGAGCAGAGAGAGAGAGAGAAGAGAGAGGAGAGAGAGAGAGACGAGAGATGAAGTGAGAGGGGAGAGACGAGAGAGAAGAGACGAGAGAGAGGTATCAGTGGGTAGCGTGGTTGCGCTGCGTGACGTGCGTGCGTGCGTTGCGCTGCGTGCCGTGCGCGGTCGGCGCGGCAGTGCGCGTTGTGTGGTGTGATGTGTATGTGGCTGTGTAGTGCTTGTGCGCGCCTGCGCTCTGGTGCGTGTGTGGTGTGAGTGACGCAGAAGCAGACG
>NW_014590176.1:0-1221 GCF_000485595.1 Priapulus caudatus | reverse complement strand
GGGAGACGATAGCTGAGGGAAAGGTAGGCTAGGGGCGCGTCACTGTAACGGCGCTGTGGGAGACGATAGCTGAGGGAAAGGTAGGCTAGGGGCGCGTCACTGTAACGGCGCTGTGGGAGACGATAGCTGAGGGAAAGGTAGGCTAGGGGCGCGTCACTGTAACGCCGCTGTGGGAGACGATAGCTGAGGGAAAGATAGGCTAGGGGCGCGTCGCTTAAACCATGCTGCAGGCAAGCCAACAGAGGTAGCATTGTTGTAATAGAAGTCTCTGTCCGCCTGCCTGCCTGCGGTTCAAACGTCTACACAGCGCCGTTACGTGCCACCTAGCCTACCTTTCAATCGTCTCCCACAGCTGGTTGCATTGCGGTAACGGTGCTGTGGGAGACTATAGCTGAGTGAAAGGCAGGCTTGTAGGTTTTCACCTACACTGCCCACTGCCTAGAGAGACGTGGGTGTAGGTAGCCAGCCATAAATAGGTAGACGTATGTACAGGCAGGTACGTGTAGGTTTTCACCTATGCTACCCACACACAGGTAGAGGTACAGGCAGGTACGTGTAGGTTTTCACCTGTGTTGCAGATAGGTATGTACATGTTGTACACACAGGTAGACGTACAGGCAGGTACGTGTAGGTTTTCACCTGTATTGCAGATAGGTATGTACATGTTGTACACACAGGTATACGTACAGGCAGGTACGTGTAGGGTTTCACCTACGCTACCCACACACAGGTAGAGGTACAGGCAGGTACGTGTAGGTTTTCACCTGTGTTGCAGATAGGTATGTACATGTTGTACACACAGGTATACGTACAGGCAGGTACGTGTAGGGTTTCACCTACGCTACCCACATACAGGTAGAGGTACAGGCATGTACGTGTAGGTTTTCACCTGTGTTGCAGACGCCCGACATACCGTTTGAGGAGTTCAGCCGCGGGCCGGTGCTGAAGTTCAAGCTGTGCTGGAGCACAGCGCCCCTCAGCGGACAAGTACCGCTGCCGAAACCCTTCGGCCTGTCGACTCCTCCGGCGAGCAACAGTGGCGGGTCCACCGAGAGAAAACAGGCAGGTCAGTGACTTCCGGGGTCATAATAAAAATATTGTTTGTTTGCCCTCACCGGTCCGACCCGCCAAAAAGGGGCCGATTTTTTATTGATTCTTTCCATTCCTTTTTTTTACAAATTGTATTACTGTACGTTATATAATCTGTTAGGCAATACATTA
>NW_014590175.1:0-1222 GCF_000485595.1 Priapulus caudatus | reverse complement strand
GCACGCACACACGCACGCACATATACGTCCGCGACTACATGATCATGGCAACGTACACAGTACACACCACAGATAGAGTCTTTCCTCGTGGCTTTATATAATATCTTCCAGCATATCAACACCTTATCATAATATGTGGTCGGCGACAGACACACAGAGAGAGAGAGAGTGAGAGAGACGTTTATCAGGTAATTATTATTATACTATTAATATAATTACGATTCATAATACATGGTACCCATTATTACTCGCTATTTTTATTATTAATATTATTATAATACTCTTACAATACATACACGCAGTGATATACGGTACAGTACGTACATACGGAACTTACATTTCTTAGCTCAATGAGTTTTTATATATTTTCGTCGTGCTCACATATCCAATCCCCATTCATTAACTACGCCACTAATTACTAATTACTAATTACTTATCCACTCATTAACTACTTAGATGCCGGGCCGGACTTGAACTGGCAATTGTTTACGGAGAATGAGGATGCGAAATAACTGAAAAGGATCCTACAGACTGTGGAGACAGTTGCCTGATGCAAGCAGCCTGCTGAAATGTATGTATGATAATAACGCTCATAATATACTATAAGTACATAACACTGCCTTCCATAACACCATGATTCCGCCTTCGATAATAGTCTTTAGACTGAAGACTAATTTTAAACAAATCTCGAACCTCAATTTCCATTATTTAATGTAATTTTTAAGTACACCAATTACATCTAAATCGCCGATAGGTGGCGTTGTAGTGCCCTACATTTGACCATGCTGCTGGCCATGTTCGACGCTCTACATATGTAGTATGAGCAACAGAATGTTTATTTAATCATACAGCCTGCAGGATTCAACCCTATATATATATATATTATATTATTATAATATATATATATATATTATAATTATATATATTATTTCATTTCATTTTATATAGTAGATTATCTAATGGTTCACTCCAATCGAAATGAATGAAACAGTATTGTTGCAGTATTATGTATTCTGTTCTGGCTCACGATCCTTCTGTATTTGCGCCAAAACTTCAACGAAATACTCTTGTTTTTAAAGAAACTTTTAGGAACAAAGCGCGTTTTTTATTATAATTCTCCCCTTTTTCCAGTGTTTTTACAGACATATGTGTAATGTGCCGCGCATGCGCAGTGTCAACCAAGAACTCATCGAAGTTTTGGTCGAAACTATACATTTATGAA
>NW_014590174.1:0-1222 GCF_000485595.1 Priapulus caudatus | reverse complement strand
TCTGTACATACAGCTATGTACATGTATTATGTACAGCACAGATATGTACATGTATTATGTACAGCTATGTACATGTATTATGTAACATAATACATGTACATAGCTGTACATAATACATGTACATAGCTGTACATAATACATGTACATATCTCTACATAGTTGTACATAATATATGTACATATCTGTACATATCTGTACATGATACATGTACATAGCTGTACATAATACATGTACATAGCTGTACATAATACATGTACATAGCTGTACATAATACATGTACATAGCTGTACATAATACATGTACATAGCTGTACATAATACAAGTACATATCTGTACATAATACATGTACATATCTGCACATAATACATGTACATATCTGTACATAGCTGTACATAATACATGTACATAGCTGTACATAATACATGTACATAGCTGTACATAATACATGTACATATCTGCACATAATACATGTACATAGCTGTACATAATACATGTACATAGCTGTACATAATACATGTACATAGCTGTACATAGCTGTACATAGCTGTACATAATACATGTACATAGCTGTACATAATACATGTACATAGCTGTACATAATACATGTACATATCTGTACATAGCTGTACATAATACATGTACATATATGTACATAGCTGTACATAATACAAGTACATATCTGTACATAATACATGTACATATCTGTACATAGCTGTACATAATACATGTACATAGCTGTACATAATACATGTACATAGCTGTACATAATACATGTACATAGCTGTACATAATAAATGTACATAGCTGTACACAATATCTGTACATAACTTTGGAATGCATGAGGGAGATGGTGTGAGGGGAAAGAGGGACAGAGAACTAGAAGGATAGAGCGACCGACAAACAGACAGAGAGAGGGCAAGAGGAAGAGCACGCGTAAGCACTCTACACACAGGCAGAGTTAGATAGAGCGCGGGAGAGAGCGCGGACGGGGGAGAAAGACAAATGCAAGATCTCTAATATTATAAATAATCTCTTCACTTTTTCTAATCTTTCTCTCGCCCTTCCTCCCACTGTTTCCTCACTGCTCCCCCTTCTCTGTGCCTCTCTCGCTGTCTCAATCTCCTCTCCTCACTCTCGATCTCTCTCTTTCTTGCTCTTGTTTTCCCACTCTCTCCTTGTGGGTCTCAATCTCCCCTCCTCTCTCTTTCCCTCCTCTCTCTCT
>NW_014590173.1:0-1222 GCF_000485595.1 Priapulus caudatus | reverse complement strand
AGAGAGAGAGAGAGAACGATTGAGGATCAAGTCGGAAAAAGATAGACTGTTGCTGGCCGCCTTACAACAATTTCAGTTTATTTTAAAACCATCGAATGACGAGGAAATTGCTGTTCTGGTAGTTAGTAGAACCATCTGCCCTTATGAGCCGGAGACAAAAACTGCTGCTGCTGATGATGACAATGATGACTCATCCATACATGTGGGATGGAGGGAGAGGCAGTGAGCAAGACAGACAAACAGATATATATAGTGAGAGGGAGAGAGAAGAAAAAAAACAGAAGAAAACGAAATAGAGAGAGAGAGAGAGAGAGAGAGAGAGAGAGAGAAGAGAGAGGGGGAGAGAGAAGAAGAGAGAGAGAGAGAAGAGAGATGAGAGAGAGCGGGCATAGAGAATCTGAGAGGGGGGTAGGAGACAAAAGACAGAGCGGATGTACTTTTTTTTTTTTTTTTTTTTTTTTTTTCTTTTTTTTTTAACGGTACATAACGGCTGTTTGGTGTGTGTGTGTATATGACTGCAGCGCAGCTCCGCCATTCCCTGTCTCCTCATCCCCTGATGCGGATGGTGGATGAAATCAATTCAACCAGCCGTTACTCCCCACCATGAGCAGCTTCCTTGTTCAGTCTGTCTGGTCTACCCTCTCTGTTCACCACGACATCTCCCTCTACTCTCTCTCTCTCTCTTACACACCACTCTCTATCTCTCTCACCACACACACATTTTCCTCTCTCTCTTCTCTCTCTCTCATCTCTCTTTTCTTCTCTCACACACTCTCCATCGTCTCTCTCTCTCACACACCACTCTCCCTCTCTCTCTCTCTTTCTCATCCTCTACCTCTCTCTCTCTCCACACACACACACTCTCCCTCTCTCTCTCTCCTCTCTCACACACACTCTCCTTCTCTCTCCACACACTTCCCTCTCTCTCCACACACACTCTTCCTCTGTCTTTTCTCACACACACTCTTCCTTTCTACTCTCCCCCTCCCCCCCCAATACACACTCTCCCTCTTCTCCCTCAAACACACTACTACTCTCCGCCTCTCCCTTACTCTTTGTCTCTCTATGTCTGTCTCTCTCTCTTGCCTTTCTACTCCTTCCATCTCTTCATTCTCTTCTACTCTTCTTCCCTACTCTCTCATCGCGCGGCTTTCTTCTACACGCGCTCTCTTCTGTTTTTCTGTTTTCTTTTTTCGCGCGCTCTCGCTCTCTACGGGGTCTA
>NW_014590172.1:0-1222 GCF_000485595.1 Priapulus caudatus | reverse complement strand
AGGGAATAGACCTTCTTCCATACCTACAATAAATACTAGCGGAAACTCTAGCCCTTTCGCGCTGTGCATGGTCATTAACTGTACACAGTCATCCCATTCGGCGGCTTGGCCTTCGCCGGCTTCCAGCGCTGCATGTGTTAAAAATGCGGTTAACTCATCCATCGGCATTTCTAATTCTGACTGATCGTAATCAAACGCGCGCGCAGCGGTTACTAGCTCTTCTATATTTTCTACTCGCGCCTGCGCTTTCTCACCTTTCTCTTTTTCGTAATGCTCAATTAGCCCAACATTATTAACCACATGCGCCACTTGTTCATGCAGTGGCATTTCGTCGGTATCGCCTTGCATGGTTCCAATTAGTTCGGTGAAACCTTGTAGGGCATTTGCTGCACGTGCTGGCAAACCATTATTTTCTATTATTTTTTCTGCCGCTTGCCACATCGGGCAATTTTCTACTTTTGCAACTTCGCGCACTTTTTCTACACTGCGCTCGCCAATACCGCGCGTTGGCGTATTTACCACACGCTCAAACGATGCATCGTCATTTGGATTATTCATTAAGCGTAAATACGCTAAGGCGTTTTTAATTTCAGCACGTTCGAAGAATCGCATACCGCCATAAACACGGTAAGGAATACCTTCATTAACAAAGCGTTCCTCAAAAACACGTGATTGTGCGTTAGAGCGATATAAAATTGCGACGTCTGCGCGGAGATTACCCGCTTCAACAAATTGTTTTATTTTGTTGATGACAAAAAATGTTTCGTCGCGCTCATCATAAGCATTATAAAAAATGATTTGCTCGCCATCTTCGCCGTTAGACCACAGTTTCTTACCCATGGCGATCAGATTGTTAGTCCGAGATCAATGCATTGGCGCTGGAAGAATGGTTTGTAAGTTGAACGATATTTGTTCTAACTTGATAACTTCTGCAGAATCGGAAAGTGCTTTGAAAAACCAAGGCGTAGCGTTGTCGGATGTTCATAGATGTTTTCGACACGTTGCAGTCCACGCTAAAAAAAATCCCATAAATCGCTGATCATCATCACGGAACAATAAACTACTTTATGTTTTATATCCTGCAAGTAACTGGTGAATTAATGCATATTGAATCGGTGTTGGTGTCTTTGGAAACTCATCCACCTATAAATATGGCTTGAACACCGTTTTGCACTAATGAGTTTTGTATTGAATGCGTTGTCGCGATGCAATTCTAGCGTTT
>NW_014590171.1:0-1223 GCF_000485595.1 Priapulus caudatus | reverse complement strand
TCCCACGTAACGGGGAAAAACGTTACATATATATATATATATATATATATATCAAGGGTGAATAATGACAGATACAGTATAATTACAATATAGTTCCGCCTCCAATTTTCAATGCACTTTTTTCCTTAATTCTCACAAAACCCCGCAAATCCTTCACATCTTTGCTCTCATTCTCTCCTTCTGCCGGAACTCGTGCGAAGTGTGAAGAACACCACGATGCAATGAACCGCAGAAGTAGAGAACACCACAGAGAACGCACCGATGAAGTGCACGCGAACCACGATGATGGAACATCCATATCAGAGCGATGGAACCACGGTGAACAGGGGAACATGTGGGTCGGAACGACGGAACATGCAGAACACGGTGAACGAACGTACGTGGGAACAACGCAACGACAAGACGAAGCTAAAAGAGGAACGAAGGAAGCCGTAAACCAACGAACGAAAACCAACACAAAACAAATCATCGTCAGAAATTCATTATATACACAGTACTTAATAGGAGTGACTTTAATTGCCACACAATATTAATTACCACTTTTTAATATATATTATAATATAATATATGTATATCAGTCCTGATGTATATACATCAATAATATTTATATTGCACATTTTATCGACAAACTAGACTATAGGTGGCGCTCGTGGCCGACAGACACGACAAAGCGCCTATTCATCCACTCTCGTCTCTTTATCTCTCTCCCCCCCTCTCATCCTCTCTATCTCCTTCCCCTCTCTCTGTTCTACCTCTCCCCCTCTCCCTTTACTCTCCCCTCCTCTTTTTCTTTCCCCCCTCGCCTCCTCTCTCGCTCTCTTAATCTCCCCCCTCTGCTTCCACTTGATCTACTTTCTGTCTGTCTCTCCCCTCTCTCTCTCTCTTCCATGTAGCAACACACTGCTATACCATTACAATTATCAGCGCTCTCAATCACCAACATGCGGCCGCAACAAACGCTTATGTGCCGTTCAGGAAACAGCAAGCACACCATTCATACACCGCTAGCCTCCTATATAATAAACAAGATAGGCATCTGAGCATAGCCATGAACGTACGTCATTTTCGCATAGATCCAACTGAGCAAATATGACCAAAATAACACGCCAAAGAATACACAGCATCAGGAAGATCCAAATCATCATAAATTCAGAGCGAAGCACTGCATGAGAGGAAACCTGCGCTAGAGGCGAAATTAGAGAAGTCAAGCGAATTCATCTCTT
>NW_014590170.1:0-1223 GCF_000485595.1 Priapulus caudatus | reverse complement strand
TAAAATATGTAGATAGACAGTGACTACAGCAAGCTAGTGACACGTGCCTGCGTGCATGCGTGCATACGTGCGTGCCTGCATGCATGCGTGCGTGCGTGCGTGCGTGCGTGCGTGCGTGCGTGCTATGAGGTGAGCAGCGTATAGCCTTGCACCAACATTCCGCTGTGACCAGCAGCATACTATAGTATAGCGCCAGCCAGCCGACTTACTATAGCGTTACTATACACGTTACACCGTAACACGTTACACGTATACACGTTACTATAGCGCGAGCTGCTTTTACACGTTACTAGCGATCTGTATAAACACGTGAAATACGTAACACCAGTCATCATCACCTACATCTGCTGCTAGTCTTCTAATATGCTCGTCGGATTTCATGATGATATCAAGAGTGCATAATAGAGATCTCTCTATTAGATGCATCTCTATTATGTACTCTTGATGATATGAGAGTAAAAAATATACATGTTATGATAAATCCATGTATGTAACCCTTTAGCAGTAATTCACTCGGTGGAATGCGAACCTACTGCTAACGGGTTGAATATATATTATGAGTCTTCTTAATGTAGAAATGTTCTTATATCATTATGAATCTGACGAACTGCTTGCAAGATTAGCGAGAAATAAGTAAATGAAATTACTCGTGTGCATCTGCTAGTAATATATGAGGATGTGATGTCGTGTGGGCGCCGGTCGCAGGAAAGAGAATGTTATAGAGACAGACAGCTAATAAACGGTCGTTTATCTACATATTTATATATACGGTGTTGTCTCACTGTCTCAATCATAGTCACTAGCTTGCTGTAGTCACTGTCTATCTACATATTTATATACGGTGTTGTCTTACAGACATCGTCACTAGCTTGCTGTAGTCACTGTCTATCTACATATTTATATACGGTGTTGTCTTACAGACATCGTCACTAGCTTGCTGTAGTCACTGTCTATCTACATATTTATATACGGTGTTGTCGTACTGATATCACGCAGGCACGCACGCACGCACGCATGTACGCAGGCACGCACGCACGTACGCAGGCACGCACGCACGCACGTACGTACGCACGCACGCACGCACGTACGTACGCAGGCACGCACGCACGTACGCACGCGCGCACGTATGCACGCACACATACACGCACGTACGTACGCAGGCACGCACGCACGTACGTACGCAGGCAGGCACGCACGCACGCACGCATGCAGGCACGCACGCA